>NW_005842704.1:345396-370047 GCF_000455745.1 Alligator sinensis
GGCTGGTAGCCAGATCATGGCTCCAGCCTGCCAGGCTCCAATTTTGTGTGGCACACACTGCCCCTGCATGCACTACTATAGCTGTTTGGGGCGGGGGGGGGAGGGGGTTGAGGATTTGGGGGGTTTTTTGGGTGCATTTTTTTGACCCCTGTATACCCAGGAGCCAAAAAACCCCAACCCTGTGCTGCTTTCCTACAGCATGGAAAACAGCTGAAAGTGCAGTATGTGGCACTGCATGCATACCACATGGCTGCACTTATCTGGATGGGGACATTGTCTTCCTGAGGGGATAAGGGGGATTAAAGCATCCTGGGATACTAGAGAATTGTGTTGTGGCTTCTTTCTGAAGAGAGGTGTACAAATATCCAGATATCTTCCCTCCCAAGAGAAACTCTCCCATGAGTGATTCAACCCTGGTTATTCTGAGATTATTTTTCTCTTGGAGTGGCCATTTTTATTCCGGAAGAACATATGTATTCTCCCAGCTCCTACTGCGAGAGCAGAAACTCTCCTATAAGAAACTGGACGTCTGTTCTTACCCATAGTGGCCACATCCAGACAAGCAAGCATGTTTGAGATGCTGCAGAAAGCATGCTAGGACTGATAAAAAGTTCCCTGCACTGCATATTTGCATCACAGACTCTGAGCTTGATACTGGGAAATTCTGCTATAAAAAAAAAAAAATGCTGAAAAATGTGGTGCAGGACATGCTTTTGGAATGTAGCCTGAAGCAACTGGAGGCTGGGTCCTCCAAAGAGACTCTCTAGCACCTGGCCAGAGTATCTGTATGCTTGCTGCTTGCCCTACTGCTCTGGCATGCTGACTCAGTGTGCTGGAGAAAATAGAAGTGGGACAAGGCTGGCAGCAGTGGCTCAGACCCAGGCTCTCTCCCCAGTAAGCAGGGACATAGGGGTGGGGGATATCATGTGTAGGTGGAGGGGACTGTGTGGGAGGGGTGGGTCCCACACCCATTCCCCCACACAGCACACCCCCCGCCACCTGCAGCAGCAACTGGCAGCGGGCTCTTAGGGCACTCATGGTCCACTGTTGGCAGACCCCTCCAGGAGTGTGTGGTGCCACTTGAGACCTGGGGGCTCCATGTGGTGCACAGAGCCAGCCCAGGCCACTGGTGTGCACCTTTGACCAGGACTGGGCTGGCTCCTGGTGCCATCTAGCACCACAGGCAGGAGCTGTGTCCCATTGGGCTGGGCCAGTTCCTGCCTCTGTGGAGCCAGCCCAGCCTGATGGTGTGTGGGGCACATGGAGGCAGGAGCCAGCCTGTCCCAATGGTATGTAGCTACTGTGTGTGGTGCTGAGAGCCCCAGGTGGCATCAGGAGCTGACCTGGTTCTGTCTGAAGGCACATACCAGTGGGCTGGGCCAGTGCCATGCACCATGTGGAGCCCCTGGGTCTCAGGCAACACCACATGCTGCCAAAGGGCTCTGCCAGCAGTGGGTCATGAGCACCCCTATGGCCCGCTGCTGCTGCTGCAGGGGGGATGTGCACTGTGCAGGGGGGTGGGGGACACACCAATCCCACACATTCCCCCGCACCCCCACAGTCCCCCCACCAGCCACCCAGAAACTCCACACCACACCCACAAACCACCCCACTAAGCCACCACCCCCACCATCATACCCCCACAAAGCCCCTTATAATCCACCCACAAACCCTGCACACCCCCAGAAATCCCTGCACAAAACTACTCCCCCATACCTCACCCCCACAAACCCTACACCCACCCACAAAAGCCCACAAAGAGGGAATGTGAAAAGAAGGATGTTCTGAATGTGGGAAGGGATAAAGCAAAACATTAAATACAGATGGGTGAAGAAAAAAGGAAAGTTTACAGAGAGATTGTGCACTCTAAAATGGAAAGAAAATTAAAGGCAATAAGAAGAAAAAGACTAGAAAAGAAATGAAATGAAAGCAAAGGGCAAATAAAATACCTGATATTTTTCATTGCCTTGTAAATTGTGTAGTTTACATACTTGTTTAAAGTTGGTGGAGAACAACACTATATAAAAAGGTAGAGTCTTACACAGATAGAAGTCAATTGCACAGGTAGAATCAATTGCACAGATAAAAATGACTAGCTAAGGTATGTCAGTCTTAATGACTTAATATATTTTATTCATGTAAACTTGTTCCATTAAATGTGCATAAAAATGTATACTTAATATGTATACTTCAGTGGGATTATGAATTTAAATTCATTATTCATATTTCTCTAAGTAATACACAAACCAGTTAGAAGGGCCCCTTCAGTCCCGACATTTTGTGCGGTGAAGTGGTGGAGGATTTTGGAATTCTTTGGGGAGAAAAGCTTAAAGAGGAACTTTAAAATAGCTTTCCCAATAAGCTCTCCTACTTCTCTCTCACTCTCTCTCTCTCGCTCCGCCTCCCTCCATTTAATGAAACTCCTAAGCAACCCAGCTGGTTTAGAGTTATAAGCCAAAAGGTTTGTGTTTTTATTTGCATTGTTTGTTTTTATAAATTTTGGCAACCACTATGTCTCAGGCTGCCAAACTTCATAGGAAAACACCACACTATTCCTCCCCCTTGGCTGATATAGTTTCAGAGAAGGCTTCACTGCTTGCTTTCTTAGAAGGTAAGTTGGGAACATTAACATAGCTCTAAGCTTGCTGTAGCTTTTTAAATTAAAGTTAAGACTTTGATAGTAGCTGACTTGCTTTCAAAAACTCAACTGATGAGTGGGATGGAAGACTCTTGGGAAAATATCTTATAGGCTTAGACTGCCTTTGCTGCTAAAGACTTTGGCAATTTCTTCAAAAAGTCATTATCTACAGGGAGGGCGGGAGGGGGTTTGCTGAGGAGGGAAAATTACTTTAACAAGTTTGAACCCACTTGAATGTTGTAAGTTTGAAAGTTTGACTAATTTAAATATTGTTTGGTTCACTTTGCACTTAAAAATAAAGAAGAAAATCCAGGAGAGAGAATAGAAACAGACAAAATATGTGAGAAAAGAAGCAGACAACAAGACAAGCAAGCAACATGTTGAATGACCGCAAACAATAGACAGAATGGGAAATATGAAAATTATGGTATTGAAATACTGAAAAATAAGTACTCTTGAGCACACTTGGTTAGTCTAGTGGTTAGGATATTAGCAAAGATCATTCTAGATAGGTTGTAGATTTTTTGTGAGGCCTTAGGCAAGTTGCCTCATTTCATATTTTGCAAAATGGAGAAAGCACTATTTCCTTACATCAGCTTGCATATTGTGAGGATAAATGTAGTAAAGATTTTGAGACCCTCATATTCTATGCTAATACATTATATAATCTTATATGCAAGTCATACTTGAGTTTTATGCTTGAGACTCCCAGGCTCATCTAATCTTAAACTATGAGAAAAGTTAATAAAAAATCCATCTTCCCTCTCCCCTGATTCTCAAAGTATCTTTGGTAAAATAGCTAGGGAGAAAGCTATGCAGTTTGATAAACTAACCCAATTATAGTGACAGCTTGCCTTGGATCTTTAATTCTTTTTCCACATTTTGAGCCATATGCAGAAGGCTGCAAACTTAAAGTGGTGCGTTAAACATTAGCCAATGCAGAGTTAAGACTTGAATTACCTTTGATTTCATAGTCAGATTGTTCTATTACATTAGTTCTCTGCAAAAAGAAAAAATATCCTTTGTTTGTTAAAAGAATAAAAATTATGAAAGGAGTGTTTTAAGTCCATCTCTGTGAAGTAATTATCTTGCAGACTTTTGAATACATGTACCTACATGTGTGTAATTAAAGTATGGAACTCATTGACACACAATGTGGAAGCTAATTTTGTGAACTGATTAAAAAAAGCATTGGACAAATTCTTGGAGGAAAGGTGCAACAGTAGCTATCGAATGTGGGAGTGAGAGGTACAGCATCTGAATCAGAACTTCCTGGACATTAAATGCTAGAGATGAAAGTGGGAGAGGAACAGGGGGAAACCATACCCATACCCTGTTCACTCTCCCTTTCAGCATCCATTCTCTGACACTAGGTGATACAGGATACTATGCATGGTGGACCTATTGTCTGACCCGATAAATGGCCGTTCTTATGTTCTTACACAGTGAATCGCAAATATGACATACTTCATCTTGTCTATTTTAAAGTTTTTGCCAGTTTATGTCGCTAAATAAAGCCACTTTCAATCCATCAAATAGAAAAACAAATAGAAAAATGCTACTGGGGCCATGACCAGATGAGTATGGATGTTGGGTTCCTCAGGGATAAATAGCAGAGGCACACCTTCCGCTGCAGCTACTTGTCTGCAGGGAATTCCCCATGCCACATGTACTTTGGCTTTTACCTGGGGGCCCGGGGGCCTCCTGGGACTGCAGCTGCAGTGATCTTTCTTTTCAGCAGCACATGCTGCCTGAGTATGCACTGCTCTTTTGTTTTTTTTCCCCCCATTGTTTTTTTTTACCCCTGGATATCCAGTGTGCCCTTGTAGTGTGGAGAACACTGGACTGTGCAGTATGTGCCACTGCAGATGTGTTTGTGGTGTCAAATACTGCACAGCCGGGATCATCTGGACACGCCCTTGGTGTGTAAAATATTTCTGAGTATAAATGTTGATGAGGAGTGGAAAATCTCAGTATAATTTCTAAATCAAGCTATATTTGAGGGGTTTTAGCTTACACAAATATTAGATATCCATAGGCAATACTTGGGAGCCAAAAATATAGAATAAAGAGGGGTACTTTTAAACATGAAATTGTCAAACAATTTTACTAATATTGGACAAACACAATGTCACATACATTTTTTTTTAGTTGAGCCAATCATGGAAAAAAAACTGAAAAAGATACGGGCAATTTAAAAGAAAGGAAGAATATAGAAGATAGAGCCCAAGCAGCTGTTATAAAATTAGTAAACCTTTATAAGAAACCCTGATTTAGGATCCAGCAAAAGTACAACATTTAGCTAGATTACAATGAGTTGCCAGTTTACACTGAATATTTCAGAACGATGACAATTTATAATGTTATTGTTATTAACATTTTCCCCACATCATCATATTCAAGTTGCATAAGAACAACTGTTTCACTTACAGAACTTCAGGGTAGGTAAAACATGACATTCTCAAATAAATTGTGCAGTTGGTATGGTACCCTGTAGCCATTCAATGAAGAGTACATGATTTTTCCAGTGGCTAAATTTGAAAGAATCCAAATAATATTCACATCCAACCCTGTTCTTTTATCAGCTGTGCCAATGAGAAGTCTAAATGCAACTAATACAGATATACCATCTGTCCATTCCAAGAAAAAAAAAAGACACTCATATCTGAATGGAAAAACAACTTAGTAATTAATAAGTTACTTTAAAAAATACTGAAACAGTAATTGCTATTTTAAATCATTTTCTTTCCCATGAGGTATTGTTAAGAGTTGTTTTGACATTCCATTTTAATCTAGCACAATTTTCTGTTCTCTGCCATAGTATTCTTCTGCCTATTTCCAGCCAGCTGTTCTGAGAGCCCTCATCTCAATGCATCTGGCAAGCAACATAGGAGCTGTAGGGCTAAGCTTTTATGTTCAGGATGATAAGAGGGGGTGAAGCACCACAAAAGCATTTATACCCTAAGTCTTTCACTTTCATTGTAAAAAGTAGTTCGTTCCTCATCCATGCTTTAACCCATTTTCAAAGGAGACAACTGATGGAAATAAAAGTGATTGTTTGACATTTAAACAGACGTTTTCCAATGATACTATGTCCCTAGGGCACTCCCCTTCATTTGAGCTCTAACTTGGCTTTTGAATTTGTATGCTTCACAACTGGAAACACAATGGGTTTGGGTTATTGCTGGAATATAAGAAAGCTTGCAAACATTTTTGCAGATCTAGCAGTAGCTGTTTCCTAGGCCTTGACCCTGTAAACAATTATCATCAGAAAAATAAAGGTAGTTATAAAACTGAGCATTGAGCTGAAGGTAATACTTTTTCCTTACTTGCACTATGATAAGTAAACACATTGCAGTATGTTAAAATGTGGTGTTTTACAATGTCTGAACTGCTCTCTGGTAACTATCCATGAGACTATTCTGATCCCATGGTAAGTGAGCGCTACACATTTTGAAGAGAAGCTTTGAAAAGGATTGAGTTTCACGGTGCCACAACTTCTAATATTTCATATTGCGAGTGAGGAAAGGGAGGTAGATTTAGAAATGAGATAGCCTATTATCTTTCCTCACACTGCATCACAGAAAGGTTCCCTTCCTTGCTTCCTTATTATGCTTATATGTAGAGCTCATAGGAAGGAAACATTGATTTTTCCAGACCTACATGAGAAACCCATAATTATCTGCAGAAGAAAATTTTATAATAATTTCTATAGAAACATGTTAATGCACATAAATTATTTTCAATTTTTTGTCAGACTCTTACTGAGCTATTTAGTCCTGTCTTAGCTTCCCACACACCAAAACTGCAATGATATAATTTTGTGATGTAATTTTAATCTACTTTTACTTTGGTTAAATGTTTCTGCTCCAAGATGGCAAATATTGTTTCCATTTGACTATATCCCTAAAATTCAGTAAGGGTGCAAGAGGTATGCGATATTTAAACTCTAAAGAATTGTTTTTGAGCAGAAGAGATAAGGATTTCATTTGATAGGAAGGGGCAGTGCTCCAGGACACAAAAACCCAGGACTAGGAGCAAAGAGGACAGTCTGGCCCTGCAGGAAGCATGGAGAGGAGATCCTGAGTGAAATGGCTGCAGGGGAGGGACTGGCTAGCACCTAAGGAGTCCCTGAGAGCTGCAAGTAAAGTACAAGGGGGACTTACAGCTGGCAGGAAAGTTAAGATCCAGTGTAGGGAGATTATAGCTGGCAGGAAAGTTAAGATCCAGTGTAGGGAGAGTTGAGTTAGATAGCCATTGGGCTTGTGTTTATGTTATTAAGAGGGCCAGGTGTAGCTATCAAGGAGCTCTGGAGGCTAGGGAGGGGTGTCTGGCAGGCACTCTGTAGCAGGCAGTCTAGCCTGGGGTCAGGGACCCAGAGAGATAAGGCAGATGCGATGCACTAGGCTAAGGCCAGGGAGGCTAAGACCAGAGTTAGGCAGCCTACCTTGGAGTCAGAGGTCCAGAGGCCTGTGGGCTGGTGCAGGCTGAGGCTAGGAGAGCCAAGGCCAGTGATAGCAGTCTGGCCTAGGGTCAGGGACCTGAGAGCAGAAAACTGGAGTAGCAGAAACAGCTCAGCCCTGGCTCAGAGATCCAGAAGGCTGAGAGCTGAGAAAGGGCTATACTCAGGCCCGGGGCCCTAAGAACAGAGGGCTGTGGCCAAAGCAGACTTAAGCCGAGAAGACCAAATTATGTAGAGGGATTAAGGCAACCCAGAGAAAAGAAAGAGCCTTGCAAGGGCCTGGGACCTGGTGAGCTGACTAGAGTGCAAGTGGAAGCAGCCCGGCTGAGGGTTAGAGGCCTTGGAGGCTTAGGGCTTACTCTATGGCAGTTTTGTGAGGGCCAAGGGGCCAGAGAGCAGGATGCTACAGCCACAGCAGGTAGATCAATGATATGTCTCCAGTTTCCACTCCCACATAGGTGACTGGTAGGGGGTGCACCTTGGGAGATCAAAGCCAAGCAGGCTTAAGCCAACTGGAGCTAAAGCCAGGAAAGGGGCAGAAGCCCAAGAAAAGCGTAAGCCAAACCAGGGTCAGGGGCCTATGGAGAAATGAACCTTGCCGGGGCCAGGGGCTTGACAAGCTAGGTGGATTTTATTAATAGGGCTACCAAGGCCCATGGACAATATAAAGAAACATCTATGAGGCATGGGTCTGGCTGAAGGTGTGGAAGGAAGCTGTGACTAGAAAACTGGTGTCCTAGGGGCACAGATGGGGCTGTAGGACCCCACTTAACAGTTGAAGGGCAAAATTGAGCTGAGTCCAGGAGGGACCCGTGTGACAAAGAATAGAAGAGAGCTCATTCTGGGACCCCGGGGAAGCCTTCCTTTTTTGTAATCAAATTATTCCATCAAAGATGTGGCAGGATAGAGAAAAGGGAGGGTACCCTGAAGGGATGGAGAAGGATAGGGCCATCATGGCTGCTCCTGACTTGGTCCTTTTACAGGAAGATTTGTTCTTCCTGTGCTATCCTGGATGTATGTATCTATTCAGCCTCCTTTTGAAAATCTCCAACCAAAAAAAAAGGATATTCGACAATATCCTTTGGTAAATTGTTTCAGTGTTCTATGGTTTTAACAGTTAGGAAGATGTGACTAATATTTGTTCTGAATCTGTTTTCCTGCAGGTTGAATCCATGGCCATATGTCCTATCTTCTGTGACAAGGGAGAACAATATTTCAGTAGTTTCTTTATCACAGCCTTTGAAATATTTTAAAATCATTCTTGTTTCCTGTTGGTCTCCTTGTTTCCAAATTAGACATATCTAGCTTTCCTCATGAGAACATAATAACTGCCATTACTGGATTAGACCATAGTTCTACCTTGCCCAATATCCTATGTTACACAGTGGCAGAGAGTGGTTGTGGAAAGGGAGAGTGAACTGGGTATGATCAGGGGTTTTTCCACTGTCTCTCTCTCACTTGCATCCTCCAGCCTTCAAGGTCCAGGAAGTTCTGATGCAGAGGCTGCACCCCTAAATCCCATGTTCAGTAGTGGGGTGCATGTGGTGCATCTCACTTGCATTTTCACGTGCATTTCACAGTCTGTTGCATCTGACTGCTTGCAGGTCTAGTACTTCAATTCAGGAAAGAATCCCTTGTCAGGAATGACTGAAGTGCCAATGACTTGGATTTACCGTCATTCCAACTTTAACAGTAGTCTTAAGAACTTTTTAAACTTGGAAGACTTCAAGTGCATGCTAAAGTGTTTTATTGAAGTGATACTTAAATAGAACTGTTAAAACAGTTGCAATTTGTGCTAAAGTAATTATCTCTCTAACTTTTATAGTTGCAAAAGTTCATAGAGCTCTTTTAGAAAGAAATCACAAATAGCCACTTTTTGCAAAAAAAAAAAAAGCTTACACAAATGTTACCATTTCAGATGTAAACAGAAGATGAAAGACATTGCCACTTTTTGTTGGCAGCGCCAATAAACAGCAGATTTTGCTGTCTTGGATTTTTGTTTAGCCAAAGTTCATATATTCTTCTGTCTGTACTGATTCATCAGGAGGAGTGAATAACAGGGCTATTTCAATAAAAATCCAATATACAAAACAAATCACACTTACATAACTGCCTATATGCAAGCATCCCGCAGCGCTGCACAATACTTGTCATATTAAGTTCTATTTAATTAAAAGCTCAGTCAAACAGTTAGGCATTTAGTTCAGTCAAAAAATAGCTATTTTGTGTCAATGTATTTGATATTAGGATGTAATGAAGATGAGGTGCATAGCTGCTAAATGGCTTAGTACTTGATGAGCTCAATCAGAACTTTTGTATTGGTAACAAACTAGTATTCTGTCTCATGGCACAGGCAAATCAACAGAGAGACTAAGATATTTTAAAACATAGAGTTGAGCTGAAGACTATGTAGTGCCATATTAGCAATAGGATTTTTGAAAAAGTACCATTCATGGTGTTTTTAAAATGTGCCTTAACAATTTAATCTCACCACATTTTATGTATGATTTCTTTATTTTTACATCATCTCAAGTATGTGTATATGTGTACACACACACACACACACACCTTTTCTATTACTACCCTGACTGCCCATCCTTTTCTATATTAAGTTACATGATTTAAGAAGAAATACAGGATTTTACTTTGCATCATCTAAGAAAATAGAGTTATTGAAGGTTTTGTAGGGAAGCCATCTACTTTTCTGAAGCACCGAGAGTGATTAAACTACACCTATTCCTCCACTGGAGTAAAGTCCATAAAAGACTCTACAATAAGGGAATAAGTTAGGCCTGCTACTTTATGACTCCAACTCAGTACCAAAGGTGGATGCACAAGCTGTGCAGTTCAGCAATGGCTCAGAATTTAGACAATTTGCCAGTGGTCTCCTTTAGTGTTTAGTTTAATTATTTCATTAATATATTAATAAATATGAATAATTATTTGATGACCCATTTACATTCAGGGTGAAAATCTACTCATTTTGTATAAAATGGCAAGTTTCTCATTTTGAAAAATTATTTTGAAGTAGTGGTATTGTTGTTATCTACTTTATCATTACTGTGCATGTTTTGTTGAAGCTTGCAAACTTTTTCAAAATTATGCCATCCATTGCAAGTCTGGAATGTTTTCTCCAAATTGTTTGGCTTGTATTTTTTGCCAGATCACATGCAACATTCTGTGCTAGTTTTTGCAGCCTTTAACTTCAATCTCTGAGTGCCTTTCTGCCTAAGGTCTCTTTCCTTGCAGTATTTTAGATACCCTATGATGGTCACAGTGTCTGAGCACTGTCAGTTCTCCTAAAGTTTCAGTCTAGACTTATATAATTGGCTTTGGTAAATTTAAATGTCTTTGTCTGCAGTTTATTCTAGTCTTCCAGTTATCTCCGTGTTGTCCCAGATCCTAATCACAATCTATTCTGTTGTTAGAGGTTCAGACAACCCCCAAAATTGCAAATTTGTCATTTCAGTCTTAGATTGGACGCAAACTTTTTCCGTATTTCACCTTATTTATGTATGCTATTTAAAAAATATTTCTCATGGGGATTGGATGCAGGTGAATCAATGGAAAAATGATTCCAAACCTTCCATCCAGAGTTGAGTGGTTGTCAGTCTTCAGGATTTGAATGCGAGGCTGCATGAGTGACTGATGCCTCCTGAATCTGGGGGGGGGGGCACCTGCAGAAGCCAGCAACCTGTCAGTGGGGCACCAGTCCGACTGACAGCATCAATGTTGGCCATCGGGGGGCACTGACCCCATCAGGGGGGCACATGCACCCCCGTGCACTCCCTACCAGTCGCCTATGTGGGGGTGGAAACTGGAGACATATCATGGATATCTCCTTGTCGCTCAGGTCCACAGCCTTAAGATGCTTCAAGATATTCATGCTTTGGAAGTGACTAGGAGTGCCTTTCACAAAATCAGTCTGGTAACCCTTTGTTTCAGATTTAGGTCTAGCCACCATCATCCAGCCATTTGTGTAACTTTAAAGGTAGACTATTTAAATAAACTCTGTGTGAGGCTGCCCTTGAGGACTTTTCAGAAGTTGCAGTTGATGAAGAACATAGTGAGCTACCTTCTTATGGAGATGGGCCCCCAGGAGCATGTTACTGCAGTGCACAGATTCCCAATGGCTTTTTTGTCACAATTCATTATGCTGGTTTTGACTTTTAAGTCTCAAACTACTTGGGCCCTATATACCTAAAGGACTTCCGTATCATGTTCCATCCCAGTTCCTAAGGTGACCTAAGAACTAGCTCCTTCAAGTACCATTTGTATGCCAAATTTGCTTGGCAAAACCATGTGGGAGGTCATTCTGAGTAGTACTTCTCATTTCTGTAGCTCTTTTCCACTTGCGGACCACCAAAGCCTGAACCTGAATCTCTTCCAGAATCCCAGTAAGACTGCTATCTGGGGCCTTTTTAGGTTATGAATCTGTATCTAATATATAATTAATATGAATAGTATATCATTTTTAAATGCAGTACTCCTCAAATTTCTGTAATATTTCATCACCTGTGCCCAAGTTAACTAAAAACTGTCCAAAACATGTGGTCTTTTAAAATCAGCTATTCTCAGAAATTAGATTACCATCTGACTCTTCCTATCAGTTGACAACTATTGCTTGAGGACAGATAGATTTGTTAATAGTTTCTCTCTCTCTCTCTCTCTCTCTCTTTCTCTCTCTTTCATATGGCATCACATACCAACTTCCAAATCTATGAGCCATTGTCTGGTACTATTGCTCAATGTGTAGATTCCATCCGCACTGTTTGGGCATTTTTAAAGATTGCAGCTTTTGATTAAGGGCTGTGCTGTTTGTTGGACATCACATTCACATAGGGTGCTATCCAAAATGTTCATCTTATGAAGGGTTTTGGAACATCCAGATCCAAATACCAGTCTGTGTGTCTTCTACATTTGGCTGTAATGATACAGTTGGGGATGGTTGTGCTTTGAGCAAGGGGTTGGAACAGATGACTTCCTGAGGTCCCTTCCAGCCCTAATTTTCTATGATTTTGTTTCTAGAATGTGTCACCTCAGATATGGCTTTTAGCTATTCCATTCTTCCATTCAGGGAATTTTCATCATTTATTTCATTTCCAAGGGTAAAACTTACCTATATCACAATATTTGGCTCTATGTGTGACTGCTGAACAATGAAGGAAATATACCTGACTCCTTGAGGTCTCCATCAGTTTGTAGCCGTGAATCTGGGGTATCATCCTGTCTAGCACAGCTGCTTGTTTTGGTCTGCTACTTCCTCAGCAAACAACTGGGCCTAACACAGGTGGCCAGAACCATCTATCTGGGCTTAGCTATATGCTGACTCCCTGCTGCTGGAGTGACCAGCCAGGGTCAGCTGATCCTTAACCCCTGACCAGGAAGAGGAAGCATCCTGGTAAAAGGTTTAATCCTTGAACATTGAAATTGGCCTCTTTAAACAACTTTTTGTTTAAAAGTAAACAGTAAGTTAACTTACATAAATCTGTAAACAGAAATTTCCCTATGGCCTTTTCTCTTCTTCCCAAACCATTATCGAGTTCTATTGTTTAGCTTCCATTTTTCCATTACTTCAACTTAAACATAGAAAAATAATAAACCTAAGATCTAACTAAAGAAATGTAACACCAAAATAGTAAAAAGTAAAATGTATCAACCACCATAGATGTCATACTGGTAATATAACTTAAATTTGTGGGACTAATCAATTAGAGACCAGCTGCTATTGGTGGGATTATACAGAGTATTATTTTTAAAAGAAAAAATAATGAATGATACAAAACTGCTGAAATAAGCAAAAAAAAAAATCTCATCTGAATGGGATACTAATAGTTAAATCCCCGCTTTATCTGGTCTAGGCGGTACCTGGCAACAGCTTTGGTAGCAAATTCCTGGTTCCTTATATGCACTGACTTTAACACTATAGAATTTTGTCTCCATGGCAATGTCAGTGAGGATAGGGGGTGGCTCTAAGATTGAGTTATTTAGTTTGTATTTTATGAACTTTATGCATTAGTTTTTCATAGACAGATTCAGAAAACTGTCAAAGCACAAAATAGGAGAAATGAAAAAATAAGACTATTAACCATAAAGGTTAAAGTTAGTGGTGAATGGCAGTTCAGACAAGATACAAACTAGAACATCTTTTAAAAATGTATTAATATTATTAAAATAATAAGGGGAGGAACCTAAATGTTTTGGTGGGATATGGACTACTATGGTTAGATTTATTAAAACGTTTCTTTCTCTGTATTCTTGGGGCATATATCTATATATGCTCAGATTTTCCTGGTAATGATCTGCAACACAGTACACCTGTGAAACGTCAAATAATGAAAGGGCCCTAGGAAAGTAAATGACTAACCTTCTCTTTTCCCCCTCATTCATAATACAGTAATAAGGAGATATACAAAGGCATCAAATTAAAAACTGATAGAGGAATAATGTTAAGTCAGTGTACAATTAGGGTGTATATACATAGGCTCTGGGGTGTGGCAGGGCACTGTTGGTGCCTGCCACTTTAAGGGCTGAGCCAAGCAGCCAGCAGGTGCTTGATGGCAGCAGCCATTTTAGATCTCTGGCTGCCTATATAAACAGAGCAGTTTGTTGCTGGCAGGGCAAGCAATAACATTGCCTGGATGCAAGGCTTTATGCAACATCCTGGAGCTGTAGGGAATGGTTTGGAGGCTCCTGGTCCTGGGCATGACCTAAAACTGCACTCTGCTGGAAGTGGGTGGCCTGGTGGGGCTCTCAGTGGCACGGGAGCCCCCAGGAAATACTAGACCAGTTACCACCCTGGTGAAAGGCAGGTAGGGGTGCCTTAACCCCAGCCCTCACCTTCAGGTGGGTTACATTTACCATCTGATCCAGGGAAGGCCAGGTAAACTTCAGGAAGTGCCAGAGCCTGCTGGGGTGAGTGACCCCACAGGGCCAGGCACACTTCATGAAGCACCTGAGCTAGGAATGGGGGACCCTGATCCTTGAGTGCAGGCAGGAGTTGTAGAGTCAACCAAGAGACTTGACTGGTCAATGCTGGGGCCGGGACCGGAAGGGTCAAAAGGGCCAGGGGCCCACCACAAGGGATGCCCACATTGAGCAAAGAAGCTTGGGGTCCCGACTGGCCTGAGATGGGGCCAGGGCTTGAAGGAAAACCAAAGGTCCCAGGAAATGGGCCACAGCTAATGGGCGAAGAGGATGGTTAAGTTGACTGCCTGAGATGCCATCTGCAAGGCTTGGGCCACAGTGTAGGGGTGGAACGGAGCTATGGATAGCTCTCCCAATATTGGGGCATATAATGGGCAGTCTCCTGCCTAATTAACAACTCAATTATGTTCCATCAAGGTGTGGCAGGTGAGACAGGTGGGTGGCATGCCCAGAGGCAGGTGGGGAAACTAGCCCTGTGGCTAGTCAGAGACTCCAACTTTGCCACATGGGGGGAGAGAGAGGAAGCACTTGAATTAAAGCACCCACAGTATGACATGTATTCAGTGTCCCACACTTCAAAATGGTGGTGGGGGCACATTAACTAAAGCTCATAGAACAATCTTTAGTTGAAGTGCCTCTGCCACCCTTTTGAAACATGGGAATGCTGAATACATGTGACGTGGAGGCTGCTGGAGCATGCTAATTAGCACACTCCAGTAGAATCAGAGCAGACTCGATTAATCAAGTCTGTGCTGACACATGCTAATTAGCACATCAGAGCAAAGCTCCATCATATGTATAGGTACCCTTAAATTCTGCACCTTATCGCTACAACAAGTTGAGTCCAATTTTATTTTAAAATATTAAGAAATAGGTTAATTCTGAATAGTTACATAAATAATAACAATGATAATGGAAATAATTATATTTCAAAGAAACTTTACTGAGGACATAGGAATGAACCATTGTAATGCAAAGGAAGAATGGCAAGTATGGCATAAGACCAACTTGGCTTAGCAGGGAATTCTTCAGTGAGCTGGAAGCTTACAAAAAGTGGAAACTTGGACAAGCTACTAGGGAGGAGTATAAGAGTATTGCTCATGTATTCAGGGATGAAATTAAGAAGGCCAAAGTGCAGTTGGAGTTGCAGCTAGCAAGGGATGTAAAAGGCAAAAAGAAGGGTTTCTCCAATTATGTCAGCAACAAGAGGTAGATCAGGGAAAGGGTGAATGGGGAGGAAATCTAGTGACAGATGCCTTTACAGGCAAGGTCAGTTTCCAGCTTACTGTACCTGGAAGCACAGTTTGGTGGGGAGGTGAGCGGTCAGGAGTGGCAAAAGAACAGGTTAGGGACTATTTAGAAAAGTTGGTGTACAAGTCCATGGGGTGGACAGGATTCACCTGAGGGTGCTATGGGAAGTGGCTGATGTGATTGCAAAGCCTCTGGCCATCATCTGAAAACTCATGGCAATTAGTAGAGGTGATGGATGATTGAAAGGAACAAATATAGTGCCCAGCTTAAGAAAGGGAAGAAGGAGCATCCGAGGAAATACAGACTTGTCAGCTTCACCTCAGGCCTAGGAAAAATCATGGAGCAGGCCCTCAAGGAATCCATTTCTAAACACTTGGAGGATAAACGGATTAGGAACAGTCAGCATGAATTCACCAAGGGTAAGTCATGCCTGACCAAACTGATTGCTTTCTGTGATGAGATGACTGGCTTTATGAATGCAGGAAGAGCAGTGGACATGATATACCTTGACTTTAGCAAGGCTTTTGATATAGTTTACCACAGTGTTCTGACAAGCAAGTTAAGGAAATATAGGTTAGATGAATGGATTGTCAGTTTCAGAGGGTAGTAATCAATGACTTGATGTCTAGTTGGCAGACAGTATCAAGGGAAGTGCCCCAGGGATTGGTCCTGGGACCAGTTTTGTTCAATATCTTCATCAATGACCTGGAATATGGCATAGAGTGCAACCTCAGCAAGTTTGCAGATGACACCAAGCTGGGAAGAGTAGTAAATATACTGTAGGGTAGGCCTAGGATTCAGGGGGACCTCAACAAATTAGAGTATTGGACCAAAATAAATGTCATGAGGTTCAATAAGGACAAGTGTAAAGTCCTCCACTTAGGATGGAACATTACAATGCACCAGTACAAGCTGGAGACTGAGTGGCTAAGCAGCAGCTCTGGAGAAAAAGACCTGGGGGTTACAGTAGAAAATAAGCTGAAGATGAGCCAACAGTATGGCCTTGTTACAAAGAAGCCTAACAGCGTACTGGGTTGCATTAATAAGAGCATTGCCAGCAGATCAAAGGAAATTATCCTTCCCCTCTATTTGGCATTGGTGAGGACACATCTAGAGTACTATGTCCATTTTTTAGGCCCCTCACAACAGAATGGATGTGGACAACTTGGAGACAGTCCAGCTGAGAGCAACAAAAATTATTAGGGGTCTGGGGCACATGACTTCTAAGGGAAGGCTGAGGGAACTGGGCTTATTTAGTCTGGAGAAGTGAAGACTGAGAAGGAATCTCAACTACCTGAAGGTGTAACAAGAAGCCCCCTTTTTGCCTGTTCCAATACAATAACTCCCCCCTCCTCCCCACATAGCAAAGGCTTCTTGCCTGCCCTGCCAGCCCCTCCTTGAGGTATTTTTCTTTTTTCTATCTTTTCTTCCTTCCTCCCTTCTCTTCTTTCTTTTCATTATAAGGATAAGGACATGGAATTATTTATGATTCTATAAAATTTCAAAAAGCAACAATAAGAACAATCAAACAGTTCTATATCTAGCAATCCTAGGGCTGTCAGAGTCAAAATACATCTGGTCAGGATGCAGGCTCCACTCTGAGGCTCTCTCTCTTAGGTGTCGGCAGTCTGGAGGTGGGATGCCGAGTCCCACAGCCCCCCTCCAGTGGGGTGGATAAGATATAATGCATATATCTATACCTATAAGCCAATTCCCCCAAAACAGGCCTTTAAATACCGTTCTAAGCCAACACATTTCAACCCCAATTTTCTATGACTTTACGGAAGGATATTGAACTGTATTCTTGCTATAAACCTTTTTTGTTCATTATAAAACATTAATGAGACCTAATGTGGAGATCAGGTTAATCACAGATGTTTGTCTACAGTTGTATTCTTAAGCTTTCTTTTAAGCATATGGTCATGTTGTTTGCCTGAGGGTAAATCATTGGATATTCAGTCCTTTTAATTGGTCATATCTCTTATGCCCACCTCACACATTTGAGGCATGCTGGGATGCTGTAGAGTGCACAAAACATAAAATAGACTTAAAAAGAGCCTCAAAACTCTTTCTAGATGCCTGTATGGAGAGAAATATTGTCCTCCGTTTTTCTTCATTATTCGTTCTTTCCATCAATCCATAATATACTTAGGATCCAATAGTGAAGATAACTAGAGATTTCTTTTCATTGGGTTACAAAGGATCAAAAGAAATTTCCATTAATTTTTTAATGCTCCTAGCAGTTTCTTATGTAGTCTCTGTTCCTTTTATTAACTCTTTATATTAAACATGGTTTGATTTCTTTTTTTTATAAATTTTCTAACTTTCTAGAAATCTATAGTATTTTTCCTGATTAATGTTACTAAAGACATCTTAACAGATTCCATTTCAAAGTTGAACCTCTTTTGAGAAATACTCAGGAATTGTGATATATTTTGTGAATCTTTGGATGATATCTCCATCTCATAACCATGTTTTTATGCCATAGCATGGAGATGGGTTCCCACATAGTAGAGAGCTAGCAACTGGTGTTCAGGAAGGAAAATTCTAAGTATCCAAATGCTCTAAATTGGTAACAGAGGCCACGTTTACACAAGATGATATTGCTGGGGGGTACTAACCATGGCATGATGCTACTGCACAGTAGTAACAAGGTACTGTACAGCCCTTCATTACTACAGTGCAGTAGCATCAGAAAAAGACTGTACAGGGACACTACTGCATAGTTGTGCAGTCATTTTAGTACTTGGTTATGCACCACCACTCATGTAAACATGGCCAGAGGAGACAGAAGCATATCTGCCTTGAATGAACTGTTCCTGACAACTGCTGCCTCCATGAGCAGAAGACCTTTAGATTAGGGATTAGAGAAGTGATTCTCAAACATGGTTCCATGGCACCCTGGGATAACTTCAAATTATTTCAAGGGTGCTGTGGGGTGCCATATACTGTTAGTATTGTTTATGTGTACAAACACAATTCATAAGGTAAACCAAGAGATTTCAAATAGGAATTCATGTTGTTAAAAGGCCTTGGGTGCCTATACATTTTATCTGATACAGTCCAATTAAAATACGTTGGACCAGACTTGATAAATCGATTAATCCACTGTGCTGTAGTCTTACATGTATTCAGCATCCTGCATTTCAAAATGGTCATGGGGGTGCTGTAACTAAAACCTGAGCTTTAGTTAAAGCACCCCCATGGCCATTTTGGGACAGTGAATACACGTCACACTGCTACACTTTAACGCAGCTGTCTAGGAGCCGCACTAATTAAAATGTCCCACCCCCACCCCAGAGCACATGTATAGTCACCCATTCTGATCTCTTGTGGTCTTTCTGAGTTCTTTGCAACACAAAAATTGCTCTATTATTTTTCTGTAGTCAAAAGCAAGTGAAAACTAAGAGCTGGCATTTTCTGAGGGGTGTGCCTCAAGTGTCATAAGGGGTGATTTGAATCTAAAAAGGTTGAGAACCACTGAATTACAGGCTTAGTTTCTGTGAAATCTTTTTTTTTTTCCTTTTCAAATCTTCCACTTTTGGGATAAAATGCAGTAAATAGCTAACATGGGTAAAAATCAGAGATATTCCTCTAAGTCCACAGGAATTCCAGCAGACAACTAATAATGGACCTAGAACCCATTTTCTTTAGACACCTTTTTAAATATATGCATGTCCCTCTACCACAAATGGTTGGTTGGTACTCATATGCAATGTCCTTTACATAGGCCATGATATCTCAGCATATAAATTTCCTTTATCATTTTCCAAATGCATTAGTAAAACCTGATTCTTCTAATCCTTTTCCCAGCAAGATCTATGGTTCTATAGTTATTCCATGCCAGAACAGAAAAGCCTATAGTGCTCAGTTAAAAGTTTGTCAGGCAGTTTTCAGAAAGTATATCAGCTCTATCTATTTTTTATTGTATTTGGGTTAATTTATAGCTTGTGATTCACATCATAAAAGAACTGCAGAATCACTATGATTGTCATATCAATGTCAGCAGCAAGCAGCAGCGTTGCTCTGTGTATTGGCTGTGTGCAGCAGTAACAATTAGAGATCTTCTATTTAAAAAGCAAAGAAAGTGTATCATCAAACGATCAGTTTAAAACCTGCCAACAGCCAGACAGGATACCTGCTATTTGATATTAAATTAATTTAAATCAAAGTGTTCCCAGAGTCAGTAACTGTCAAATTTTCATCTTGACATGATCTGATTTTAACATAACAATGGAAGAGTCTGGGCTAGTAGGGGATTAAAGTGGGAATTAATTTATGAACTGCTGGGCAGGAAGAGACAGAGGAAGAAGTGGACAAAAAATAAAACCTTAAAAACAGGTGACTGTTTGTGGTCCTATTTATATATTGTACCAGGGTAAAACTCTGTCCTGTATCTGTAACTATTTTGTTTCCAGTTATTGCTTAAGCCACTTCAAAATTTAAGTTCTAAAAGCAATTAAAGGCAGACAAGGTTCTTTGGGTGAATCTGATATCTTTTATTAGACCAACTTAAATAGTTGGAAAAAAAATTAAGCAAGCTTTCGGGCTCAAAAGCCCTTCTTCAGGCTGAGGAAGTTTTAGCAGTTGGTGTGTGCTCTTCCTGGATGGAATGCAAAGTAAAGAAGCCAGAGGCTGGGCTGGTATGCATACAAGATAGGAAGTCAGTGAAGATGTAGATTGAGGAGTCAATGGGTGACAGCCTGGGTGGGGGGAAGAGAAGGGGGATAAATAGTGGAGAGGTAGCTGGGGAGTCAGATGTCAGGCAGGTTATAATGCGTCATAAATCCAATGTCTATATTTAGTCCATGATTTTTAGTATCCAGGAAGTTGATGAAAAGGGATTAAACAAATTCATGGACATTATATCCAGTAATAGCTATGAACCCAAGCAATCATAGATGCATCCTCTGACATCTCTAAACTAATGATGGTGGATGCCAGGGAGGGTAATACAAGTGATAGATCAGTCTAGATATACAGAGACAGGATACAAGAGTAGAGGACTATTGGTCTGACCCAGTATAATACTTCTTGTGTTCTTATGTAAGCTAGTTTAGTTGTATAAATACTACTGAATATTCCATGACGCAAAATGTAAAGCAGGGCCTGATTTTGCCAGCCATATTGATTTGCTTTTATTGGGACTACTTCCAGAACAAAAAACTGTTATGGAAGAATTATGTAGCTAGATTGTGCTCTAAAAATAATTTTAAGCACATGCAGTACTACCGTGTGACATACCTGAAGTTCTTATGTTCTTCACTGTATCATACAACTATAGAAAACAACTGATTCCTTGATACTAAAAGAATGAGACAGGTTGGGCTGGACTATTGTTTTCAATATAAATTTGAGAAAGCTGTGTCACAAGAAGAAAATATTTAAACAGAAGTTCAATCAGTAATGTAGTCAGTATAGCACCAATATATGCCTTTACTTTACTAAAAAAAAATCTTTTTGAGAAGGGCTCTCTCTTTTTTTGCAGTAATTAGTGAGTCTTTGCAAATATTGCCAAATTCTGCCCTAACGCATACTCATGCAACTTCTTAGATGTCAATTTTTAAACATTCAATTTTTTAAAATACAGTTCTGTAATTATTTTTCATTGGCCTTAAGTGCTGGCCGAATTGCTTCCAATAGTCAAAAATGTTCTTATAGAAAAACACTTTTGGGGCAATTTTGTGTGTGTTTAAGGTAAGGGGTTAGGATATATTTATTCACAACTCTTTAAAAGCAGGCAGGCAAACAAAACAGCTGTACCCACTTTTTGGAAGTCAGATATATGCACCTGATTCTCTGTCACTATAATGGTTATCTTAAATCTTAAACCAAAAGATTTCAGTTTTAAGACTTGAAACCAAATTGAGATTGATTTGAAATTGGCAGATGCTCTTGAAACTTTCAAGAAGTGGTATGTTTTTCCTTTCCCCTAGTTTCAGAAAAAACAGATTTAATTTCCCTTAAACATGGCATTAAACAAAACAAACAAACAAAAAATAAAATGAGACAAACAACAACAATAAGGCCAGGTACAGACATTACATTTTTACCAGTATAAGTGATCGGAAATCAGTTTATACTCAGAACAGAAGTTTCACTCACATAGACTGATTTAAAAATGGCAGAACCTGAGCTAAGATTTGCCCCTCTCCTGCAAGGGCAAATGCATGTTCTGTTTGTTACTGATCTAAACTATGCTGCTTACAGAAAACCACGTAATTTAGATTGATTCTGCCTGAGGCTTCTTTGAATATCTGTACCTAGCCTAAAAAAGCCGTTCTGTCTGAATAGATGGTTACCTTCACTAATGTTAAAGTTAGAGAATATCAGTTGTGCTTTTCTTTCTTCTATGTAACACTTTCATCAAGTTATTTCATCTATATGGAACAGTAGAATTTCAGCACGATAACTGGCTACCAGGCATTGAAATCTGGCTACCTAGCATCTATGTAATTGCAAAGAGGTCCTATTGGCAGGCTCTTTACCTGGAAATTATGGCACATAGGAAATCCATACCAAAAGAACTACAGCAGTACAGCTACGACTGTGAGGGACAGCATGAGTCTATAAGCAGATGGAGAAAAATGACCATCTTCAGTTCTGCCAGTTATAGATTATATTTCTATGTCTACATGTGCATGCAGGCACACACACATTTATATATTTTTTAAGATATATATATATATATATATGTATATATATATATATATATATATATATAAAATTAATTTTGTTTTGTTTCATGTTAAAAAGTGTGGGGGGAAGCATTGAATGTGTTTGACAGCTATTGAGTTATAGAATAAATTGTACCTTTTTTTAAAGAGTGTCACTCTGCAATTTAGTAGCTAGGAACCTTCTTTGGGACTAACCAAACAGAATTTTTTTTCTCTGATGCAAACCTTATCACAGTCATCCCTTCCAGATGAAGACTTCCAATGCACAACAATTGAGCTACCCTCCAGAAAAAAAAGCTAGAGCTGTTGCAGAATTAAGCTACTTGTTTACCAAGTTGAGCTGTCCCTAGAGAACTTATTAAACATGTTCTTCAAAGTCTATAAAAGATGCTGGTTAATTTTGGTTTTGATCTATAAAAGCTTAAATGGCTGTAGTCTTTTCTGTCTAGCATTCAAGCCCTTTTCATGTTCACCATTACAGATGATGAGATCAGCTGGAACACGTTGGCTAACTGATATGCTGTATCTGAGGCTAAATCCTGACCTGGCAAAATTCAGCATAGCTCCACTGATTTTGAAGGAACTATTCTGATATGCACCCTGAGGAACCAGTAGCTAGAATCTGGTAACAAGTTCATCTCAGCATATTGGACCTTTCAGCTGTGGAATTTGCTGCTGTTTTAGATTTACTGAAGTCCAGCTGGACTGTTCTTCAGGGTGCATTATAAAGATTATTTGTTTTCTCATGCGTTTGCTTGTGGGGATTGTAGGAGGAATAAGTTTGGTCTCTCTTGGGATCAAGTTAGAGCTGACAATGCTCAGCATATTATATATTATGTTTACAAATTATGTAAATGAATCCAAATAATGTTTTTGATCAAACTATACATAATTTTCTTGCAGTTGTTTTACAAATACCATTTGTGAGCAAATAGAAATTGCTTTTCCTAAATGCAAGTCAGAAATGCAACATTGTGGAAGACACAACAGTGTAGTGAATTGTGCATCCCACTTCAGTGAGTTTGCTTTGTATTCACAGCTAAACTTAAATGTAAGTGCATTGTTGTACTTCAGTTAGCGAACCAGCAAAGGTTGTTCTAAAGATGGGGGCAAATCAAAGACGGGAATGGGAGAAGGAAGACCAAGGGATTAATTCTGACATCTATACTAGGTGGCAAAACAATTGTAATGAACAGAAGGAAGGGCCTGATCTGCATCTCATACTCATTATATACTGCAGTTATTTTTAATTGGCATTACCCCTAGTTTATACCATTGTAGCTGAGATTAGAGTCAGCTTTGTACTACATAGCTTGCAAGTGCTCTCACACTGTTGTCTCATCCTTACGTTCCTAGTGAGCTATCCAGTCCCTGACTGCAGTCAGTAATTGTACATCCCTGTAACATTTTCAAAACCAATAAAACTGTTTCAACACCAATTTGAGACAAAACATTTGAGACAAACATTTGCTTGAACATGTTGACTCCATATCTGAAAACCAAATTAGCTGTAGCTTGACCCAATCATTAGAAACAAAGGTTTATGAAAGGAAGGCATTTAATAAAATTGTGTAGAAGTAGCTGACAAAATCTAGGACAGAATCCAATACTCTGTCTTCATAGCAGAACTCCACGTCACATTAGAGGATCTTATCCACTGTCTGTTGAAGTCAATGCAGATTTTTATTCATTTCACAGTGTATGAAGTGCTTAGAGATGACATGATACCATCTATCTAGTGGAAAGATTTTATATTGTTGCCCATTATCACAGTATCTAAGTGCATAATATAGTAAACCTAATGCAACCATGCAGTGGCAATGCTAATTAAAAATGCAAAGCAGTGAGTTGGTGTTATCAAAAGCTTGATAAATGATCGAGTGGCAATTTCTTCAAAGATAATTCACTTTTTCTAATTAGCTACCTCCAGATTTTAATTATAAATGTAATGTCTGGTTTTGGAAGGGTAAAAAATTGAAGAGTATAATACTGTAATTTGATTTACTACTATGCTCCGTCTAATTATACTGCATATCTATTAATATATCTGCATATGAGTATTGCAGCTGGATCATCACACTGCTGACCTGCTTATTAGGTCAAAAACTTACAGATTTTTTTATGAGTAATTTGAGTGAATTCACTTTCCATTTCAGGTTGAGAAAGGAGCTATACAAAAATAGTACTGTTCTTTCAGAGTTCCAGCAGACATTTTAAACATTTTTTTGTGGAAGGGGGAGGGGGAGGGAGGGAGAAAAATCCCTTTACATTTACAAACAGTGCTTACATAGTCATGAGTATTACTTGGAGTAAAAGGTGAGCAGGTTTTGACTTGCTTTCCTAGAACATGCCCTTGTTACCAGATTCTGCTTAAACTCTGATGGAACTAATCAAAATAAAATTTGAATGAAGGGGGGAAATATAATTATTAGATTGATTATTGCTACAATAGATGCTACTAGAGCTGACTGAATGTTTTGAACAAAAAATTAGAGAAACTTCTTTTTTTTCATGTTTTCAAAGAAACTTAGAAATGGGGGATAGAGGAGAAGAGGAGGTTTTGTTTTCCATTGATTTTTCTATTGTTTCTTGCTCACCTCAGCCTTCCTCCTACACCAGGCTTCCAGTTGGGAAAAAGGGAAAGGGACAAAGGGAAGCAAACAAAACAATTAAGGGATGGGAGGGAGGGGAAAGAG
>NW_005842704.1:370057-381532 GCF_000455745.1 Alligator sinensis
GCACACTATAAACATATTTAACATTTTTCTTGCTCTCCCTGCTTTTTATTATACCATTTTCTATAAATTATCTAGTTTACTAAGGAAATGTCATGGAATCTATGAAATGCACCTAAGGTCCTGGGTGTTAAAACTGTCATAATTTCACACTTTGTAGATGTATTGTAGGTACAAGTCAAATCCATATTTATTCCTATTGACAAAAGTGTTTATAAGGTTAAATGAAGGCAGAATTGAATTTAGCAAATAGAAGGAATAGGAGCAAAAAGGCAGAATTGAACTTAGCAAATAGCTGAGATGCACTGTTAAGGATGAAGTTTATGACAGTCAACAGTCAGAACTGAAGCTATGTTGTGCTAGTTAATATATAAGCACTGTCCCTATAACTTTATTTTTCACTGAGGGCTGTACCTTGATTTGACACTAAACCAGCATAAAACAGAGAATTAAGAAGTTAACACAGGAAGAGGGTAAATGAACAACAACAACATGGGGTATGAAGTTGCTCTTCAGATGAGACTGTGTGTAGGAGCAACGTAAGAAATAATGGCCTCAATTAGAAAAGGAAGTTCTAGAAGAAGAGACTGTGTCAAGTCTTGTCTTTGGGAGCTTCGCTTATCTAGTATCTATATATTATGTGGTTAAATGGAAAAAAAAAGCTGTTGCTCATTTTGCATATGTGTACATATTCTGGAAATAATTCTTTACATAATAAAACAACTGCAAATGAGAAATATATTATTATAAATTATCTCTTTTGTTACCCGTTAGGTGGGAAACACATTACTTTAATATCTTTCAAACTGAGCAGCATAATTATTTGATGAGGCCAATCTCCATTACTTATCTCATTCTCTAATTATAATGTATTCATTTTGCCAGTGATTATGGAGGAATTAGTTTATCCAAGCAAGAAATCAATAATTCAAACCAATAATTAAATTTCATGAGAAAGTTCCATATTCATGTGGACGAGCAGTTAGTGACTTGCTGGCTTTATTTAGTATCTCTTCCCAGGTATGGTGCACCTTCCAGAAGTTTATAAACAGAGGCAGAGAACAACGTATGTAGAGGGCGAGGAAGGAAGGAGTTTGAAAGAAGATTAAGAGGGGATGTATTTTTTAGGAAAGCCATAGCATAGTTTTGTTAAGAAAACTAGAGCAAATCAATTTAGCAGCACCAAGAGTGGTAGTTTAGGAGTCATCAGCAGTTTTAACTCTTCCTTTTGGTATACTCTTCCCAGGGACCCTGCATGTCAAGTTCACTATGAAGGATATATGATGCAATTTTTATCCTCAAGACTGAAAGGAAAAAAATTGCAAATGTAAAAGCCCACAGAGCAGCTGCCAAGCAAATAATATTAATAAAAAAATCTTCTTCCCTGAAATGGCATACATTACATTCACATTTTAATCATGATTCATTTTTCTCAGAAGTGAGGAAAGACTGACATGAGTGAGAAAGGAGAAGAATTGTAATACTCTTTCCATTGAAGTCATTTGGTCTGTTGGTATGCTTTGATTTCCTGAATCTAGGACAAGGTATTCGCAATTAGCAGGATGACATTGTCACAACTAAATGTAGTTTCCATTTAAGTCCAAAGGAGCTGTGTGGCCTAGGTAAGTTTAGATATTTATCCAAAACAGAAGTGTGGCTCTTGGATTCAGAATTTATAAAGACAGTTTAAATAAATTAAATATCCATTGGTTTTAATGAAGCTCTGAAATCTAATTAAGTTTGAAAATATGTTTTCTTCTTATGGGCATTAATGCCTTATTCCCAGAGATATCACTATGCATTTTACAGTTAATAGGTTACATGCATATCACTACTAATATATACTTAGGTAATTTGTTGGAGTAGTTGTGGAACAGGATGTGGTTATACTTGCCCTTACTTTATGAGGAATACATTAGGTAGAGAAGATGGCATGTATACAGGTATAGTGTTGATTTTAAAAATAAAGGGAAATCATTTAATTAATTTCATTCTGACAGGCTATTACACTGCCATTTGTGTTCCATCAGTTTCTTATTCTTCAAGATGAAATATTTTTGGCTGCTTTAGCCAGGTTGCAAAGTCTGCAGTTAAGTCTGCAGTTTAAGTGGCTGCCAGAATAGAGCTGAGGCAAGCTGGTTGAAACAGTGAATGTAATCATTGCATTAGCTCTGATGGCCAACACACAAAAGAGCAAAGACATACAGATAATGGTTTAAGAGGGTTCTTCAGTTTTATTAACCTAGTTTGGAATGAAAGTTCCTGTCAGAAAAGAAGAATGTCATGGCTACAGAACTGTATACTGAAATCATATATAATTTGCATAAATAATGTATTTTAACCTTCTTAGCCCTATATGATATGCTTATAATGAGATGGAGTGCAAAATAGTAATATGTATACATGAATAAAAATCTATATGAGTATAATTAACTTAATCCACAGTCCTATTTAAAATGCAAATGCATGTCAGCATTAAAAAATGGAGAAGGGATCGTCCTCTTAAATTCTGACCTAAATTAAACAGACCTCTTCAAAGTTAAAGGACACTGGATGTTATATTCTACTTAGGGTCTATTTTGTAGAATAGGTTTGAATCTCAAAATCTGGACCAAAGCTTTTGACTCAGGGAAGCACATAAGACTAGAAGGATGATTGAGACTAGTACAGTAAATTTCATACAGTAAATGAAATCATAAAATATGTTTCTTAATCTGTAACAATTCTATTGATTTTATTTATGTAGGAATTCCGTAGATTTTTGTAGATATTGCTATATAATACAGTGTAGTTTAAAAGAATGAGATCCTTTTATATAACACTTAAAAATAATCAAAAGAAAAGAAAAAATTCATTCCTATTAACTCTCTTTTCTAATAAGAATTGTATTCTGCTTTGGGCTTCTTTTTCTCTTCTCTATAAAGGTATGTTTATGCTGTCATACAATGCCCTCCTTTCCTTGTCCCTCCCCCCTCATTTTTTAATTTAAAAAATGTTTAAAAAACAGTCATTTGTAGCAGTAGCAGTGAACAGACGTGGCTGTGAAGTGTTAGACATAAAGGACCTATTCCATATCCCTTTAAAACCCATGGAACATTTACATTTGACTTCCACAGGATTTGATTCATGCCTAAAGGCAGATTTTAATTAACAGAAGGAATAGGCAAAGACAGTTTTCAATACAAAGATACTTGATTCCTAAAAAGTTAACTATAAAGGATAAAACTACATATAAGGTTATTGGATTATTTTTCTTATGGCCACATGTCCTTGCAATTCCACTGGCCAACAAGAGCAATTTAGTATTTATTATTTAAGTCACATTTCTTACTTGAAGATTTCAAAGTACTGTGCAAATGGGAGGAGTACTATTATCCTCAGTTTCCAATTAGGGCAATGAAGCAACTTACCCAACATCATACATCAACTCAGTGGCAGAACTTAGAATAGATTTAAGTTATGTTGTTGTTCCATCCAGATAAGATGAACAAAATGTAAGATGGCGCACAGGATAATGCACTGAGAGTAAAGAAATGTGATTGCTAGGTTGTGTTTATTCCACTCTTTCTTCCAAGTTGTTACTATTTAGTCACAGTATATTTCTATTACATGAATTTTCACTTTGTCCTTTCCTCCATGAAAAAATCTTTAAAATGGATATTGTAATCCATAAGTTTACATTTCACTGCATTCTCAGTTTAATGCAATATTTACCATACATGTCAGTCTTTATTCATGTATCTATGGAAACCATCTAGAATGATAATATCAGGATCCTTTAGCATTAAATGTTGATAGGAAGGATAAATCATATGGATAACTGTTATAAAACTTCAGCTCTTAATTTTGGCATGGAGCCCTAGCTGTAGCACAATATTTTTTTTAAATTAAGAGTAGTTTATTTTTTTATTTCTTCACATGTAAAGTCTAAATCAGAGCTGCTCAACCTCCAGCCCTTGGAGCCTTGGAACCTGGCCTATGGAGCACCCCACAAGTTGGGAAATTTGGTGACAGGGGAGCAGTGGCCAGAGTCCTAGTCCCTTCCCACCATAGGGCCAGATAAGGGCCATCCCAAGCCCCCTTCCATTCCATGGATGGATCGGGGCTGGGCTACCCCTCTCTTCACTGTGTGAAGCCAGACGGGGCCCCATTGGATCCAGCCCGTGGAGGGATCAGGCACTTACCATTTGGCCTGCCAGCCAAAAAGGTTGAGTATGACTGGTCTAGATGTATACCCTTATTTATCTGTCTTTGTATGTCCCACAAATACTTTGTCCTCTTCAGAAACCTTGTGAACCCTGCTTTGAACCTAGCAGAGGATCAGTATTTTGTTTCACAGAAGACTTGAAAATTTGTTTTTATTATACTTTAATATGATACCAAAGCAGTGTTGCTAACAAAAAATATTTTGAAGTATCAGGTAGTTTGATTTATAATCTGTACATGTATTTGTACACTTGGTTTTATGGTTGCTAATGTTGTATGCATAGGGCATACAGTATATTAAAAAAAAACAAGCAGGATTTTTATCAAGGGATAAGGCAATACACCACGTTTATTGAGAATTTAAGCAAAACAAAAACAGAATGAAGATAATGATATTCCTTACCTACACCTAACACACAAACATTCACATGCATACACATATATAGTAGTTTATTGATACATTTAAAGACACAAACACACATACAAACCCACACAGACAGACAGTCCTGCAAGTCTTAAGATGTTACCAGTCCTGAGTTGCTCAAGTCAGCTTAGTGGCTAGCTAAACTGAGCATGAGATTGGAGCCAGGCCCTTGTTGTATGTGTTTTGATGTTCCACTTCTATGATGCAGGATAGACCCCAAAGCTTTTTTTCTCTCACTCACCTTTTATAGTAGTTGCTTCTTATGCATGTCTATAGCTCTTGCTGTGCCATGCCATTCATTTCTGATTAAATTATAATTTTTCTTTTTGGTGTTATGGGTGGTAGATTCTTCTTGCTCTGGGGTCTGTAATTTTCATCCATTGGTACAAAGTGTGGTTTTGTAATCTGTAATCCTTGGCACAGGATTTTACTGTGACCTTTGGCTGCTAAACTACAGAAGACAATTGTACCCTTCGGGTCATCTGGACCACAAGAGGAACTGTTTTATCATACATACCCATACACACTATATTCCTTTCATTACCCTCCTCCAAGCATGCCATGCCTCACCACATCTCTTATACACACACCACATCTCTTTTTTTAAACATAGTATATTTAAAGTATAGAAAGAAAAATATTAAAATGGCTGTTACAATTAAGCTTAAGCAATATAAAACTAAAATGGAGTTCTAACTAAGGCTAAGTTACATAGTTGTTTAAGCAATATAAAAACTAAAATGGATATTAGTAATTTAAAAGGTTTAAATGATAAAGCAATAAGTGATTCTATAAAAGCAATGTTAACTTTAGCTCCACACTAACACTTGTAGAAGATCCAGCTGTCAGACGCTACTCTTCCTGATTCAGAGTAGGAGGGGTTTTTAATTATCCCAGCCCATTCTTAAACAGAAGAGAGACTTGGATCTGAAATTCCCACCTTCCTGGCTAGTGTTCTAATCAGCAGGCCAAGTTTAAAATAGGGTTTATCATGAAGAAACAAGTGCACCCCTTCTGGATGCATCTGGGAAAAAAAAACGTGTTGAAATATTTATATATTCTATTAAATGCACTTTGCCTGCTATAGTTTGGCCTGCAAAATCAGGGGCATAACTAGGAATTTTGGTTCCCTGGGCAGTGAGGGAAGTGCCAGGCACCTCCTTGCACAGGCTGATTTTGCTATGGTGCAAGTTCTCTGAATATGGGCCACAGGTGCATGGAAACTGGAAACATATTGTTAAGTGTAATTGAGATGAGCCTAATCAGAGCTACATATCCACAGCCTTCCCACAGTCTGAGATTGTTCAGAGATGGTGTATTGGATACAGATCACCGTGGTGGAGGTTTGGGGCTTACTACTTCAAAATCCTGAAAAGACTAAATCCCACTTCTAGAATTTGGAACCAAATATCATGTGCTACACCTGTTTATACCCTGGCAATGGTTCCCACCCCCGCCCCTTTCTTAATAACTGCTAATGAACCAGCATGGTTTTTCCACCTAACATTTTGCAACTCTCAATAAGAAACAAACTCATTAATTTATAAACAGGCTTTCCTATCCTTTATGCATAACAAACACTACAACATTTGATGGGAATAAAAAAAGATTTTTTTTTTAAATGTTAGAAATGGATATTTCTCCCACAAATAATCCAACCTTCAGGCATATATGCATATATAATCATAGAAGTGTACTCCCTTATGGAAAAGATGAGAAAGAAAAAAAGAGCATGTCAGGCATTAACAGTCTCTGTAAGAGTCTACCATATTTCTGGGGCAGAAACTATCTTTTTGTTCTTGTTTGTGTAGCACAGTGTGGCTCTTGTTCATGATCAGGGGACTTAGATTCTATCATAATAATACAAATTGTGATAATAAATGGACTGATCCACCTCTGTTTAATAAAAAGTAATTTATTTCCGCACACTAGATATATTTGGTTAAAGGTGTCATCTATCTATTTGTAGCTGCATAACAGTAAATCATTCACTTTTATATGTTTTTAACACTTTACTTTGTATTTAGATATTTGTTTAATGCTAGTTATATATGACTGGGCCTCTTTCTCTACTCTACCTGAATGCAGAGCAGCCATTCTGGACTGGAGCATGTGCTCATCCTGTGTTAATGAGCTTCATTTTTTTTAATTATGTGATGGTTATGCAAGTTATTCAGAAAATATATCTGGCAAAATGTTTCTAGATTATAGAATGAAATGGTAGCTTTGCCTTTGACTTCAAGGAGCCCAAGATGTCCACATATGCAGGCACATGAGCTTTCAGCAGTTTAAATAGAAGTGACACAATTTATGTCAGAGATTTGTGCCTCAGCACACATACCTGAACATTCACTTTGGTGTGGGACAAATTGTGCCACTTGGGGCAAACTGACCCTGCCCAGCTTCTCCTGGATCTTCAGCCAGGGGGAGCTAGAGGCTGCCACTATGTCTCTGGCAGCCACTAATGTCTCTGCCTGCCAGCAGTATAAAAAGCTGGCCTGGCAAGCAGCTCAGGGCTTCTTGTCCTCAGGACCTTCTGAGGCCCAGCCAGTTGGTATCTGGGTACTCTAGTCCCTTGTACCAGCTGGACTTCTGCAGCAGCCCTGACCAAAAGTGCCCCCTGCATCATCTTTGCACAGCAGCAGACTGGCAGAGGGGGATGCTGCCTGTCTGTGACCTGCTGCCACCTGAGACAGCATCTGCCTCCTTGGACCTCTGGCTTCATGTCTGCACACTTGCCAGACCCAGACAGGGACCACAAAGGTTCCTGGGCTGTGGTATGGACACTGCAGCAGAGCCACTTGCAGCTCTGGGTCAGCTACCAGTGGGCTGTAGCTGCATAGTTGACCTTTGTGTGGCACTGTTGTCATGTCTTCTGGTGCCCCCACTCTGCCATCTGGGTAGCTATCACCAAGATGTGCTCCTTGCAGCAGCTCATAAATGGCCAGAAGGTCAGCCACCTCTTCTGCCCTCCAGCTGGGTCCTCAATGTTAGCTCTGGACAGTCTTCTCTGCTTTGGTCCTGCAACTTGCCTCACTAGCAGGGATCCTGGAGTTCTCTGTTTAAAATTTGCAAATTCTTTGATAAAATCCCCAAATTCTCTGATTAAAATACCCAAACTTCTTCCGTGATTAAAATGAAATGCCACTATATAGAGATAGATCAGTTGGGCAATGTTTTATTAATATATTTACTATTTCAAGCAATTTGGAAGCCTACCTGTGCCTCTATCATCATAATAAAACAAATTCTAAATATTAGGGCTGTGAGAAACACCTGCGTTTTGTTTTGGTTTTGGATTTTGCATTTCAGAGGGACAGTGTTTCATTTCAGCATTTAGTAGTGCTGTCCAGAACAGCTGTGTTTCATTTTATTTCAGAGGGACAGTGATTTGTTTTGGTGTTTTGAATCATGTTCTGTTTCATTTTGGCCAAAACTGTTTCGGAGCTGTTTTGGAATTTTGACAGTGTTTTGGTGTTTTGCCCATAGGCTATAATGGGGAATCACAAAACTGCCAATAACTTTGTAATTTCCTGCCTGATTCAGATGCAACTTGAAGGAATGCTAGCTCCTCCTGAGGCCATAAAGCCTGCCAAGTCAAGGAGGTAGGTGCAGCGGTTTCTGGGAAACTGCACCTCAAACTGCTCAGAGCAAAACTAGTGACATGTGAGTGTGAAGGCAAAGTGGGATGAAAACTGCAGGGATGGTAGACCCTGCTCAGGCCATGAGGCCTGCCAGGTTTCAAGGAGATAGTTGCAGGGGTTTCTGGTAAATTGCACCTCAGGCTGCTGACAAGCAAAACTCATGATGTGTGACTGTGTGTGTATTAAGGTGCATCGGGGTGAAAACAGCAGGCATGGTAGCCCCTGTTCTCACCCTCACAACGCCACTGCAACCAGTAAGCCTCAGGCCTCTCAAAGATCTTACAGGTCTGGGCTTTCCCCAGCCAAGACTGTGCAGTGGCTGGAGCTTATCAGGTGCCTCTTAGTCCTACCCGCCTTTCACCAGGAAGATTTGCAGTCCTGGCATTTCCTGGGGCTGCCATGCCACCAGCAGTCCCATCCAGGCCTCCTGACCCTGGCAGGGTGCAGTTTTAGGTCATGTCCAGGATGATGTGGGGCCTCCTCCTTCCCATATAGCCACAGTCCTTATACTTCTAAATTCTTCCTGGCATGGGAGCTCAGCAGGGAGATGTTCTTCCTTTGCTGGCTGTGCTGGTGAGAAACTGAACTGCTGCCTCCAGCTCTGAGAGTGGGACATTAAATGGCCGCCCTCATTAGCACCTGTCCTACCACATACATATCCCCTCATGGGGGCATAAGGGAGGCCTGCCAGGTTTCAGGCAGAGTGATGCTGGGGTTTCTGTGAAACTCCACCTCAAACTGCTGAAAGCAAAACTTGCGTCATGTGTGTGTTAAGGGGTGTAGGTTGTAGCTGTGTTGATCTAAGGATATAGCCCAGACAACATTCTTAGGGTCAATCTGATACCTTTTAGTAGACCAATGGAATAGTTGGAGACATTCTTCTTTGCAAGCTTTTGGGTTTAAAAACCTTTCATCAGGCTCAGGAAACATCTAGTTGGGGGGGGGGGGGGGGTGCTGTTCCTGGATGAAAGGAATAGTAAAGAAGCCAGAGGCTGGCATGCAATGCAGACAAGGAATCCAGTCAGTGAAAATGGAAATGGAGGCATTAAGGGGTGAGGGACAAGCTGGGAGGGATGCAGGGGGAAGGGATGTAGCAGGTAAAAGTGAATAGGTACCTGGGGAGTCAGATGTCAGGCAGGCTGTAGTGTCACAGATCCAATATTAAGTACATGAGTTTCTGTAACTAGGAGGTTGATGAAGTGAAGTTCATAGGCTTGTCTGTGAAAAGTGGTTTGTAAATTCGAACAAGCACCAAACCTCCTCATCACCAGAAGTCAACTTCCTACAGCCCAAAACACACTGAATGGATCCAGACCATACCATGACAAGAAATGCAAAACCTGCCAATATATCTCCAGTACCCCCACAATTACTACACCCCACAACAGAACCATCAACATTCCTGGATCTTACACCTGCGCCTCCAGACACATTATATATCCATCCAGTGCACCAAATGCCCTGATGCAAAATATGTAGGAGAGATCAAATAACAACTGTGCACCTGAATGAATGCACGCTGGTTTAATCAATCCCACCATGGAAGCCATGACCTTGGCCCACATCGGCAGTGGCTGGTGTGGAGGAGACTGGCTGCTCCTGGGAGTTCTGCAAAGGGAAAGTGGATTCCCCTCTTCCACATCCCCTTGCTTATGCTCTTCTGCCTCTCTGACTCTGTTCACCAGCACCTCTGTCCAGTGATTGAGGGTTTTGGTGTTGCCACTGCATACACTTGCCTTCACCCTTGAGTTGTATATGCCATCAAGGATGTGGACCGTACTGGATCACAATGGATCCAGCCATTTTTTGATGCCCTCCTTCAGCTGCTTCATCAGTGCCTGCACTTATAGTGAAAGCAGCTTGCCCCAGCCAGGAACATTGATCCCCTGAACTTCCCCTTTTGCTTCTCAAGCACATTCACTATGGGGATCACCTGATTAAAGAGGGCATCACCAGCACTGAGGGTCTTGGTGACCTCCAGGAACAGCTTGAGGACCAGCAAGATCTGGGAGATAGTATCCCACTCAGCTCTGTTAAGCAAACTGCTGATCCCGGTCTCCCCAGGAAAAGCCATCTCATGGATGGCCTTCTGTTGCTCCCCCAGCCTTTCTAGCATCAGGTATGTGGAGTTCCACCAAGTGTCCATATCCTGCATGATTTTGTGCTGTGGGATGCTCAGCTCTGCCTGTTTCTCCCACAGCATCTTGCCCCCCTTGATGTTGCAGTGGAAGTAGCCCACCACCTACCTGCATTTTTAAATGAGCTGGCTGGTGGTGCTGGTGCCATCAGTGGAAGCCCTGTCCCCCTCCAAGGCATCCCTGACTACAAGGTGAAACTTGTGTGCCACCTAGCAGATGCCAACTAACTTCACATCATGGAATGCCTTGACCATATTGGCCCTATTGTCAGTGACCATGAACCCATGGGTGAGCTTACCCTGCCTAAAGAGGCACCCCTGCACCATGCGGTTCATGGTCCCCATGATCTCGGTTGCCATGTGGGACTCATCCACCACCTTGGCTTGAAGGAGAACCCACCAACAGCCTGACTGATGGCACCAGTGCCCTGTGAGGGAGAGGTAGACGTGATTGCCACCCTGGCTACTCCAGATGTCTGAGGTGAAGTGCAAGGCCACCTACAGACCTGCCTTTTACAGCTCTTCCCTCAAGTACTCCCTGCATGCCTCATATAGGGACAGCACCACTGTCCTCCTGAAGATGGTGCATGCAGGCATGTGGTAGGATGGAGCCACGAGCACCATGAGCCACCTGAACCCTGGCTGCTCAACTAGGGAGAAGGGCTGGATATCCAGAATAAGCATCTCCCCAAAGCTCTGGGTGATCTCACTTGCCTTTGCAATGTACCCCACTTTCTGTCCACCTTTCCCCCACTGTTCCAGGGTGGCCTGGCTCCTCTTCAGGGGGATGGGGACCTTAAAGCATGAGGGGAACTTCTTTTGGGGCACACTCCCACTGGTGCCAGACTGAGGAGGAGCAAGGGCAAGGGGGTGGTGCCTACAGAGATGCATCAGCATCCCTGTGGTGCTATAGTGTTTCTCCTCCTTATCCCAGCTGGTCTTACTTTGGCAGTGCAGGCAGATAGCATACTTGGGATCATCTCCCACCTCAAAATGATCCCACACCACACTATCCCCTTGCTTCTGGGGTGCGAGTGTGGATCCTGCCTGATCCCACTCCTCAGCAG
>NW_005842704.1:381594-385309 GCF_000455745.1 Alligator sinensis
TTGAACCACTTCTCTCCACAACCTTAACGTGAACCTCCTCCAAATTGCCTTCCAGGGAAGGAGACCTGGCTCTAGGGAACTTTGAGGGGTGTGGAGCACAAACTCAGATTCTCCCTCAGCCCCCAGAATTTCTTTTGCTAGGGCACTCAGGTCCTCCACTTCCAGATCCAGCTCCTCCTCTGGCACTGGAAGGCTCAGGCTGGGAACTAAAAGGGAGGTGGAGGAGACTGTCAATGACAAGCTGGTGCTGCTTGTCATGCTGGTGGTTATTATTATGGATGGTATTATTGAAGGGGGTTCAGATGCAGGCACTGGTCCCACCTCCTTGCTGCCACTAGCACCAGCAGAAACCTCATGCTGGCTAGTGCTAGGAAAGAGGCTGCGTCTAAGTTTGGAGGTGAGGGGACTTACAGTTCTCCCTCTTCCCTCTCTCCCTCCACAACCAGAAGACCTGGCACCTGCCTTTGCAGCATGCTTCATATTTCATGTGCTGGGAACAGTGTGTGTGTGTGTGTGTGTGTGTGCGTGCGTGCGTGGGGATTGAGTGCTTTCCAGGCAACGCATTGCTTTCTTTTTGTTCGGGGAAGGGAAATAATAAGAACAAATAACAGGATTTTGGGGGAAGGGTAGGCAAGGGTAAATAAATAGGAAAGGGTTGGCAAATGGCTACACCTTGGTAGTAAGGAACTACCAAAATGCAAGCTTACAGAATGATGCTGCAGTGGTCTCAGTCTCTGCTGCTCCTGCTGAGACAGATGCAGCTGCAAAATGGCAGACTCAGTTCACAAGTACAACCTTTTATGCTGCTTCTCTGTCCCTCCCCCAGAGCACTGGGATTGGAAGGGAACTCAGGGACAGATCATTGTCACTGGCCAGCTACAGATGTCAATATCAGAGTAGTCTTTCTCCCTCCTCCCCCCCCTCCCTCTTCCCCTGCAAGCCCGCCTCTGGAATAGCTCCAAAACATCTGAAATGTTTCAAAAACATCTGAATAGTTTTGGGAAATTTCTGAAAAAAAATGTTTCTCCTGGGAAGCCCTCAACTGGGTTCAGGGACTGGGTTGGGCAAGCCTCTTCCCTTCCATGCCAGCCCCCCCCAACACAAGCTGCTCTAGGTGGGGGCAGGGGGCTCTAAGCCCAGCTCTGGCAGCCTGTCCTACCTGGAGCTCTCCCCATCCCAGACCCCATCTTTCTTTCTCTTCCACACACCCCTGCTGCCAGCTCCATCTCTCCCCTCAGCCCATCTCCACTCCCAACTGGTTCCTGTGACCAGAAGCCCCCCAGGCTGGAGCCACATGTCCTAGCACTGGTGTGGGCATAGGGCAGTTTCCCCTGTAGCCACAGCTCCCACCAGCAGGTCCCAGCTGGGCACTTAGGGTGTGATGTTTGTGGGGGGATGTGGAGTTTGTGGGGGAAGAGGTTTGGGGGTGGATGGGGTGGGGTTTGGGGGGTTGTGTATGGGTTTAGGAATTGTGGGGGTGAAGTCTGTGAAGGTGGTGTGGTGCTTGTACAGGGGCTTGGGGTGGTGTGGGGTTTGTGGGTGTGTATGTGGGTGTGTATGTGGGTGGGGGGCTTGTGGGGGTGGTGTGGTGTTTGTGGGTGGATTGTGGAGAAGTTGTTGGTGTGAAGGGACTGTCCATATGCTGGAGCATCTCTCTGGAGGACCCAGCCTCCTGTGCTGCTTTTTCCCAGTTTGTTATGTTTTGATACTAGGATTTCCTGGTATCAAATTTAGAGTCTGTGTTGCAAATATACAGCATGGGGAACATTTTTTCTTTGTTAATGTGCCTCCTGTGGCTTCTCAAGCTGCTTTGAGATGCTGCAACAGGCACATGCTCGCTTGTCTCGACGTGGCCTATGATTTCTTCACTGATCTTTCTATTTTGCTTTTGATTTCTCTAGGTTTTTTTTTTTTCTTTTAATTCAGGCAGATTATTCTATAATTTACTGATCTGTATAGCAAATTGTATTAATATAAAGTCTTCAGCTTATCATGAATAAATGCTTAGGGTTCTATTTTCAGAAATATCTCAGAAAGAATATATGTTAAAAATGTATATATTTGTTGTTTCTTTACAAAGGGTAACAAACACTTTGATATACAAAAATAGTTCTTTGAACTTTCCTTTTTTTCCCCAATACACATTCATATTTTGGCTTTTGGAGTTATTTAGTGTCTTTGATTAGTCTTTCGCACCATGCAGATTAGTCTTTTAGACCAACATGTAGATTCTTAAACATTTTTTATATAAATATGTAAAGTGTCATGTGGCAACCCTTGATCTTGCAGTCACCCGCTGTCTGGTAGATGTGTTCCTTCTACATGTGCCTGCTACTCCTTGATGAAAAATACATAAAATTGAAGTAAAACTAGTTGGGAGGTGAACTTCCTGCTATACATCTGGGTTGTGACTGTGGGTCTCTTCACAGGGCTGCACCATCCCCTACATCCTGTCCACACCACATCAGCGATGTTCTGTGCACATGTGCCCCCTGTGGGACTCTCCCCAGCCTTGGTACCAGCACTGACCTTCCCTGGAAGTTTCTTTAAGTATCTGACCACAGCTGCCTGCAATTGGCACACCTGCAAGTCTCCCCTTCAAGCTTTTATCTTCACAGCCCCTCCACTGTCCCTGATAAGTGACCCGGCTGGCAGTGATATTGCTGGATGACCCTTCTTTCTTCAGAGTCCCAGCACCTGAATGTCCCTCTTGGCGAGTACACCCCCAGAGTCCCTTTAAACCAGTTTGAGCCCTTAACCTTTCTGGTCACCTTTGCAGTGAAGGGGGATCACCCTCACTCCTGCTGTCTTGGTAACCAGCTCCTCACAGCTTATCTCTTTGCAGACAGGGCCCTGGGCTGGGACTTCCTGCACCCTGGCTGCCACGCCCCTCTCCAGCATGGATGTCTCCACCAGTAACCAGCCCCCAGCAAGTACTTTTGAATGCTGTGTTGTGGTGGGGCTCCAGACGTCAGTCTTTGCAGGGGTTTCCTCTGATGATCTGTGTTGTCCTTGTTGTGCTTCTGGAACTCTCTCTCTCCAGGGGCTTCCTTTCAGCCACCTTCCTCCTTCTGTCCCCCAGCTCCTCTCCCGGGAGCCAGTCTGCCTGGCTTGACCCCCACATGTTTCCCTGCTGGGGCCTGTCTGGGGCTTCACTGAGATCACCTGAGCTCCTGGCTCTCTCTATTGTACCACTTTTCCTGACATGGCTTGGGTGTGGGTGAGTCTTCTCCCTTTTAGTAACAGGCACCATCTCAGGTGTCCTGTTATAAAATAGAAAGTACTTTTCTTGGGTTTCTGCCTTGGAGGTTAGCAAAAGGTACAGGAGAAAAGTACAGTGACATACAAAAGGATCATATTTCTTCATTTCACTACCGATTTTCATATACAATAAAGACATAAAGTAATCCTCAGATTAGCTACATTTTTAGAAATAAAAAATACTCAATTACTTACCTTACTTATGAACCAGAAACCTGGTTGACCTCACTGGAGTCATCTATTTGAGTCAGGACAGCAAGTTTTTTTTTTGCATGACCTTAGACCACTCTGCAATAATATAGACCAAATTATATATAATAGTTTTACAATAGCTCTCTATTCACCAATAGCTGAAGGCTTTTTCTGTTCTACATTCATGAGATATAAAATGACCATCTGTCCAAAAGAATGAGGTGTCATAGTTAAGGGCAAAGTAAAAGTGCTGTCAGCAATT
>NW_005842704.1:385340-422118 GCF_000455745.1 Alligator sinensis
CACTTTGGTTTAATTTATTTACATTGTCTGATGTGCAGAGTCAGCCTTTAGGTGAAGATCCTTAAACTAAATGAACTCCAGAATGTTAAAAAAGTAAGGCCTAGCAAAAATGTTGTTCTTGAAGGCATTTTCTGTAGGTATATTCCCATTTTGCCTCCTCTTAGAATATCCTCTACATGGCCGTCTCAGATGACTGTCCTTCTCAATCAATTCATGTGAGGATGCAAAGTGAGGCATCATAGCTAATTCCAGGTACATATCTATCCAGTGCATCATCTTGCTACACTGCTTCTAATATACCACTGCACTGGGGTCTCATTTGACTGGCAATCTTGAATCTGAAGGATCCTGCCTTGATCTACTCCCATTAGCTTTATAATTTTCAGAATACTACATGACAATGAATAAGAAGGAATCAAAATGTCTCATTTCTATTTTCTGCTTATGAAAAAGGGCACTGGGTTGACCTGGAGTTAGTGTTTGTTGCAGATGCATACAGTCTAGGGGTGCACCAATAGAGACTTTGGGGGCCAATACTGATATCCATTTTTTAAGGGGGTATATAGACTAATACTGATCTGATTTCTGATACTAGCCCAGCAACTTGAAAAGCAATGTCCAGCTGGTAAGTCTGTTGTGGTGGAAGGGGAGTGAAGGGATGTTGGAGGGCATATCTAGGCTGCCCGTGGTGAGGGAGGGAGTGGGGCCAGGACTGGGACAGGGGCTGGGGAAGCACTGTCCAGCTGGGGTGGGGCAGGCATAGGACAGCACCTCAGCTAATCTGGAGGGGCACAGGGACACAGCTTCTGCCACTGGGTGCCACTTGTCTGGGAGCTGCTTGTCCAGTGGCTCATCCACTGCTTGCCCACTTGTCCGGCAGCCACTTGTCCAACAGCTGCCCACTTGCCCGCCAGCCACTTGTCCAACAGCACTTTGGGCGCTTACCCATTCATCTGGCAGCTCTCACCACTGCTCTGACCACTTATCCGGTCAGAGTGCTGAGAGCGGGGACTTTGGAGGGGCTATGGTGAATTTTGGGGTGGCTGTAGCCCCTCCTTGCATAGCCCCACTCCCAGCACCAGCACTTCCCACCCTGAGCACTGCCTGGCACAACCCCAGCCCCTCCCACCCTGTGCAGGTCATGCCCTCCTGGATGAGGGGTAGGAGCAGCAACGGAAGCTGCTGGACAAGCAGGCAAGTGCTGAATGAGCCACTGGACAAGCAGCTCCCAGACAAGCAGCATGCAGTTGTGGGAGCTTCCCCCCCACCCTCCATGCCCCCGGATGAACCATGGCTCCTTCCTGCACCCACCCCACCCCAGCTGGGCAGAACTTCCCCCAGCCCCTGTCCCAGCCCCAGCCCCATTCCCTCCCTCTCCTTGGGGGGGCCTTGATCTGCCTCCCCATTCCCTTTCCCTTCCCCCCTTCCCTTCCGCCACAATAGACTAATCAACTGAACATTGCTCTTCAAGCTGCTGTGCTGTGCTCCTTGCTGCCTATGTGATGTGCTGTGGCTGCACATGCACAGGCCATTTATTAGCCAAATTATCAGGCATATCAGGCCAATTTCCAATACAGACAATTTTCTTTATATCAGTGCCCAGATGATATTTGACTGATGTATCGGTGCACCTCTAATACAGTAATTTGCTACAAAGTTTTACGGTTATGTGGCTTACTTTAATCAGCATACAGCTACTCGCTGTTCCCAGAGGATGCACAGGGAAACTGGTTTACGTAACTAGGGGTGAGGTGTGGGGGTGGATGGGGCTAGTGGGTCTATGGGGGCATTTGATGGGTGGTTGGTGGGATCAGGGGGGGCGGCAGGGCTGTGGTGGGCAGTTGCCTTGTTAGGGGAGCAGGATGAGGATTGTGGGGATTGGAAAAGCAGAACTCCAGGGCTGGGGCAAGTGGATGGGCTTTCCCAGGTCCAGAACTATGCTAAAAATCTGTGTAGGTGTTTGCAAAATTTGGTTAACCCTGTTCTAGATTTATTTAACCCATCTCTATTTAAGTTTAGTGTACCTTCTCATGTTAACTAACTTAGATCGAGTATGCCATTTTGGGGGCAATTTAAGCCCTCTGAATACCTTCATGATTGGTCATTTAGATTGACCTAACTCTAGGTAAATTAGGTCAATCTAATGTAATGTCTGTGTGTTTCTTGCATGACTGGGAAACAAACATATAAGTGATACCAGGTATCCTAAGTGCATCCTAGTAATGAGGTTTGCCAATGTGAGTTCAAAAATTAGAAGAACTGGTAGCGTAGTTAAAGGAACTCTTGAATGTTTCAATCCCAGGAGGTTCAGAGCCAATAGTTGGAATAAGTATAAAAAATGAAGAGTGATACATTTTTTAGGTCCAAGCTAATTCTGTTCTCATTACATAATCTGGTTTGTTTGTTTTTTTCAACATTAAAGGTTTAGGTTTTGTTCTGCTGGAGATTTGAACTGATACTCGGACAACTGTTTCTCAGACTGGTTCAATTATCTATTATAGAATATTTATCCTCTCACTTTCAATTGTTCTCTGTGTCTTCCATGATTAATAGGGAGTCATAATATTTCAGTGGTGTTGAAACAATGAGTGGATTTCAGACTCTGAACATAAGCCAGAGCTGTTTGATTCAGCATTAATTTATGGGCCAACATTTTTTTTTTCACTTTCATTTCTTGGAAGAGGGAAATATTTAAATTGCTCACTTTCGGTACGATCTGAGAGCACTGTTTAATGTCATTTTTATAAACCTACTGTATCATTTTTTTTTAATTTTTAGCTTTGAAGCACTAGTTTTATATACTTTGGGTTGGTAATTTATGTGACAATAAAACTATTCTTTCTTTCTCTTTCTCTTGATAATCAGCTGTTCAATGCATTCATTTACTGGTGTTCCAACCAGCTACCACATTTTATAGTATTACTACATTTTGCATAATTTTTGTTTTTATTTAATCTGATATACAGAAAATTCTCAATATCAATAGATTCCTATCTCTTGGGCCAAATTTCTCTCTGGTATTACACTGTTAAAGACAATGGGATTTCATCATAGATAATTTTTGGCCCTTATATTTTTAACTGATTGAAGTAATGTTTGTTGATAATGTAATTTTTGTTCTGAATTGTTAGAAGGGTTGGATGTGCATGTGTGAAGGGGTGGACAGAAATTGGCATGTTTCCACCTGAAAATTATTCTCTGTCCTCAAAAGCCAATCTTGAAAATTCCCATTTTTATTTTTCCTGATCATCTCAGGAGCTGCATTTCATATTGCATATTAGATTTTTTGATTAAACATTTGATACTATGAAAAAGACTGGTATATCTCAAACTTCATTATGTATTTGAACTATGCACTGGCAATCACATCATTTTGCTTTGAATTCAATACCTTTACTCCTTCAGTTCCTCTATTAATTTCTATCTTCAAATCAATACCATACCACTAGTAAAATCTATCCTGATCATGTCACTGACAAAAGTTGGAAACACTAGGGGGCATGCTTTTTAACTTTGAGAGATTTAATGAAGTTCTCACCTTGAAATCAATGTTGATCCTGAAAACATACGTCTTTGCCCTGCTTTAAATTCCTTTAAAAAACTCTGTATACCTAAAATGATACACGTTGTGAAGGTCAAATAGATGATAAAAGTTGTTCCAGATACCGATCACCATCAGAACAAAATAAAACCAACTAAACAAAATCATATTATCTTAACTGTGCTTGAAAATGAGAATGGAAAGAGACAGTGAACAAAAGGTCTTTCATAGGACTTTATAAATTAATTCAGGATGGTTGCTTGATTTGCCAGATCTACTGTGTCCAGCTAAATAAACATTCAACTGTATTAATTTTAACTTTCCCTTTGCCTCATTTTACATTAAATCTGTACTTTCAGACAGACTTTCCCAGTTCGCTAGTCTATTGAATAATTGGTGTCAATTAGATTTAGGTGGAACAAATATGTACTATGGGGTTTCTCTCTGCAAACCTTTCTCTATCCCTATAGGGTTTTAGTATCCTGCAAGGATTTTTCTTGTAATTAAGGTTTAAATGCCTAATCCCACAAGATTTGGCACACAGGGAGCTGTCATTCAAGTAAATCATAACTTTGTAACTCTTTCAGACAAATTCTATGTGAAAAGAATGATTTTCATAGTGCCCTAAATCATGTTAGGAATTTTTTTAAGTTATGTATTGAAGAGAAATATGAATATGAAAATATTTTTTGGACCTGGTTGGTTTTGTAAATTACATTTTGTGAAATAAAATTTCTACAGATAAGGAGTCAATTTGTCTGTCCAGCTTTAATTTTCTGAATCTTTTTATGTATTTTTACCATATTTGAAGTTATAGTTACAAAATACTTTGCACTGTGGGCCATATTTTCATCTGTAAAATACGGTGTTGCATGTGCATACTTGCCATGCAAAAGAACTAGTTGGCTTTTAAACAAGCAAAGTATTCTGGTGAATAAAACTTTAATCCTTTTTTAAAAGAAGTCTGATTTGCACTAATTTGAAGAGAAAATATCAGGTGAACTGCTGAACTATCCTCTCTGACTGCCATTGCAAATAAAACTAGCACACAGAGTTTCCATCTAAATGTCATTGTGTCAATGGAGCCACAGGTTTTGTTTGGAGAGAGACTGTATACATCATTAGCTATGTACATTTTTTCTAAAATAGAAAAGGAATGGAAGTTGCCTGTTTGAGACAAAATAAGAATTTTGTGTAGAAAGCACAGTGGGCAAATCAGATGCCAGATTTCAGCATTTCCTACTGGTTTAACGTACCAATTAACAAATGCATCCACATCTTTAAGTATAGGTAAGATGCTTCTTGGGCAGGTAGTAAAGATAAAATTCATTCTTCCTGCATAGAACATGAGTGCTAGTATTTCCCCAAAGCCCTACTGCTCTAAACCTGGATTGAGACAGATGTTACATCTGCAAGAGCACAGTGGCAACTGTTGCATAGATTCTTCATGTGGAATACTGAAATATTATGCTATTAAATTAACAGATGAGTGGCACATGGAAGTAGAATAAAGAGAATGTCTCAGATGTTTCTCTGATAGAACTACCAGATAACACCTGAGATTATAACATTTTCTCATAGTAGCTGCTCTAAATAATGGAAATATTGCCAAATCTTCATAGTTAATAGTGTCAGCCACAGGTTATAAAAAAAGCATTATGTGGAACTACTAAATAGCATCATATTTGTGCTGAATGGAAGGTACCATATCCTGTATATTAGGGAACATTTAATTAATATTTTACTTCCTGTGTTTCCTCTCTGCAGAGATTTCTTACCTTATCCATTTAAAACGTTTGTTTTTTTCCAACAAATTCCATATTTTTTTTGCCTTTTTGAGGAAAGCTATAAATACGGTATCTGTTGCCTCTGTCTGATAACGCTGGATTTTTCAATGGTGAGCAGAATACAGGAAATTTATCTTCCATATTTATATCATATTCTGTTATTTTAGAAATAGACAGCATTACTTCATAATTCCTAGCTTTGTATTAGTGAAAATTTTCTTTACTTTCTCCTAGTACATCATAGTATGAAAGTGTGATCATTTAGGTAAATCCGCACGAAACATAATGCATTTTGCAAAAATAAGTGTTAAACATATGGTACAATCAAAATGTACTTTGTCTGGATTCTCATCAGCAATTACAGAATACCAGGCTGGAGTTAATCTTTGTAAATTGCATTCACAGCATTTCCTTTAATTAATCTAAAATATTTCTTTAAACATGAAAACAGGACATTTCCTAGATCTGAATGGTTGACTGAGAGAGTTGATAGATTGAGGCATCGCTATTGACTTTTCCAGTCTTTCAATAATACTTGGAAAAAACCCATGTGTGAAGGTCAGTTTTACTCTTAGTCTTCTTCTTAAACAATAACTTTATTTTAACCCATATGGCATCATTTCTTTAGTTTGAATGGAGGTTCTGTAGTACCAGCATTTCATAGGGAAAGTGACTAGAACACTTAGAAGAGCTTCTTGAGTTTCTAATAATCTGCCAAAGTTAAAGTTAGTTAAATTTTGCAAACCTTAAACAAATATTGAGAATATTATTTTGCTTTTCTGTTTTGCAGCCTACACATCGTCAGATATGTGTATTTCATGTCAAACACGTAGCACCTTTCACTGCCAAGTGAATGCTAAGCAGACTAGTAGGACAAACTCAAGAGAGGATATATAAAGTGGTTATAAACAATAGTATGTAGTATAATGCAATACATTTGGCTTAACAAACAATTCAGGGAACTAAAGGAAAAGATCATTTAGTCAGAAGCAAGAAGCTAAGAGTTGACTACATTTCTACCTTCTTATAATTCCTTAGCACACATATTACACTAGCTTACTCTCTTAAGCTAGGTACAAACATTCAAAAGGTCTGAGGCAGAAACTATATTTTTCTATAATTTTATATAAGCGTAATTTTCTATAAGCATAGTTAAGATCGGTAGCAAACAAAACACACATTTACCGGAGGGAAGGGGATGCAAATCCTAGGCCGGGTTCTACCATTATTAAACCAGTCTATGTGAGCCAAACTTCTGTTCTAGTATGGGTGTAGATCAGTTTCCAATCACTTACACTGATAAAAGTATTGTCTGTACCTGTCCTAAAAACCACTTACGACAGCTTCTTAACAAGTATCTGTGCTTTACACATTACCTTTGAATCCAATCTGAAGTTTGACTTGTAAGCCGGAGCTGACAACTTGAGTTAAATGGAGTTGAATCACTGCACTGCGTTGTTCTTACTTTGCTCCATTATTCATTGCTAATATTTCTTTTTGAATTGAAATAATCTGCTAAAATCTCTGCAAAAAATTCAGTAGGTAGGCGCACTACAGCTTTTTTATCAAAACATGAGTTCTAGAATCTTTTCCCTTCCAGACTGATACATGTTGCAGCCATTCCATCTGTGTATCAAGCCAGGTAGGGAGTCCTATACTGTGGTGAAAAATATCAGATAGAAAATAGAATATTACAAATCATGCCACTCTGAGTCAAGACAAGCAGTTGGAAATTTCCAGCAATGCACCATTTCTGACACACCATTACTAGTTGTATAAAGAGGGGGGAGGGGGGAAAGACTGATCAAATAAAGTGTAGCAGTAGTGTGCTTCTGGTAAATAAATATCTTGCAGAAAACTGTTGAGTTTGTAGTACTTCTGTTATGACATGTCTATCTCAGTGGTGCCCGACCCTGAAGGCTGGTTGAATGGTACAAGGTTGGTCTGCTGGCTGGATCCTCTGTAGAGCTGGTCTGTGCATATGATCCCATGTTATGTGCTGGCCCAATCCTACATACCATTCTAACCTCATACACTCAGATATGGCCTTGCTGGCCCAATCCCACACACACTGGCCCAATCTGACTACACACCAACCCAGTCCTGGGTGCCAGATCCAACCATGTATAGGCTGACCTTGCATGTATGCCTGAATGTATCTGTGTGCCAGCCCAACCCAATACACCTAGATCCAGCCATAGAGCTGGGACAGGGCCACATTATCCATCCCAGGGCTTCCCATGGGTACTTGTTAGTAGAGGATCAATAATTAATTCTGTACTGCTCCACTCTGCTACATTCCCAGACCTGTGGAGTGCCCTGTGGGCTGGATGAGATCATTCCAAAGACTAGATCTGGCCCATAGGTCTAAGATTGAGCATTATGGATCTAATTGATCAAGACATGCTGCCTAAAATTGCAGTTAAGCCTGTGTAATAGAGAGCCCTGGGTTCTCTGTTACCTCAAAAGGAAAGCAGCCCAGTCAGTGAGCTCTGCAGACAGGCAGGGAGCTGCACCTGCAGGTTGCCAGGTTAATTAGGTAATTGGCCAGTACCTATAGTCGGTCAGATGACCGGATGCAGGCAGCACCAGGGGAGCATATGAGCCCAGGGCTGGGGCTAAAAGGGATGGTCTCTCCCTGGTTGCCAGGAGGGAAGGAGTGCCTGCCCAGGGGAGCCCAGGATGCTGGGTAAGTAGAGATACACTGTTGCAGGGCTGGAAGGCTGCTACATGTTATTTATGTTATAGCCCAGGGGCTTTTAGTTACGTTGTATCTACTGTTGGTTTGTGGATGACACTGTAGAAGAGGTGGAGACCTCATTAGTGTCTGGGGAAGGGCAGATGATGGCTGTGAGCCCTGCCAGGGGCAGGCTCAGGCCTTGAGTTCTTAAGGAATCACAGTGGTGCCAAGGGTCAGGGGCCCGACACTAGTGCAGGAGCAATCACAGAGAAGGCAGGGGCACGGTATAGAGGAGCCAGGGGCTCAGTAAGTTCAGGAGACAATGGAAGCAAGTGCTTCAAAGCCAGATCCTATCTAGTGGGCCCAGACTAGTAGGCCTAACTAAATTAAAGGGGAGAAAGCCAAGGCCCCTACAGAGGGACAATATATGGATAACAGCTGTGAGGTACAGGGCATGGTAAAGGAAAGACTACAGAACCATGCAATTGGCCCATAGGGCTTTGGGTGTCCAGTCAGGCATGGTAGGCTATAGAAGCCTGGCCAGAGCCCCAATAGCACAGAGCCCCAGCCAGGGGCGTGGGCGCCAGTATGACTGAGGCTGAGCATCGATCCATGGGCAGCCTCCTGTTATTTCTATTTATAAAGCATTAAAGCACGGCAGGTGAGACAAGGGGAGCGCTTTAGGGGCAGAGTGAAACATGGCTGTGGAGCCACCTGGGGGAGTCACAGCCACCCCTGGGATCCCAATTTGCTACATCCTGTAATAGACAGTGAACCCAAAAGGGGTCCATTTTAGCCCTCCAACATACACTTTATACCAAATTTAGGATCTTTACTATAAAACAAACAAACAGATCGCCATAGAGCTGGGGCAAACAAACATCCAGCCTGGTCACAAACTGACAGAGAGCAGATTTAGGCTAGATATCAGGAAAAACTTCTTCACGGTATGGGTGGCCAAAATTTGGAATGGGCTTCCAAGAGAGGTGGTGTTTTCCCCTACCTTGGGGGTCTTTAAGAGAAGGCTGGATAGGCATCTAGCTGGGGTCATCTGACCTCAGCCCTCTTTCCTGCCTAGGCAGAGGGTCAGACTCGATGATCAGTTGAGGTCCCTTCCCACCCTAGCATCTATGAAACAAAAAAACAACCCTCCCTACCTCAAGAACCACAATGTGGCACAGGAAGTACATAGGGGTAATTAAGGAAATCACAAATATTTTGGGCCTCTTAAATGGCAGGGAATTTGCAAGATGGGTAAAATATACCCAGCTGATCTTAGGAAGTGACCCATGCTCCAAACTACAAAGGAGGGCAAACCCATCCCAACCCTTCCTCCCCAACAGCCTCCTTACCAGTCTAATTAGAGCTAAAAAATATTTTCTGATTCCAAATCAGGCAAACTGTAACCCTGAGTATGCAATACTTAGTAGCTTGCCACTTGAAAACTTCTCAGTATCACTAGGACTACCAACGAACCCTGCCCAATTTCTGATATTTCAGAGGAGTGTTAAAACATGTATAAATAAGCAAACAAAATGTACAACAGAAGCCATGTTGTTTGTTCAAGAAAGGAAAAAAAATCTTTCTGACCCTATAGAGCATCAGAAACCCTGCGGCATGGGTTTATATTAATTGCAACATTGTGGGCAAATTGCAAGAGGAAATAAAACGAAGAAGAGAAGGAAACCTAACCCAGAAAGGGCAATCAAAACCATGTTCTTCCTTAGAAACTTAGTAGGCTTCTTTATGATCTAATTCTAAGCTAAAGAGTTATTTTTTTTAAGATAATCTAGAATCATTCAGGTTTAATGTATCCTTAAGCTATGTGACTAGAAAAGAGGGAAATATATATATTTTTGCTAATTTGACAAGAGATAATAGGATGGTATTTGCAAAAACTCAAATGCAATATTGATATTGAAAGTACAGAGTTGTTTGTATGCAAGCAGTTTTTACTTTGCACATTTTAAATATAAAAAACTGAACATTTTTTTTTTTAATAAGTGTATGAGAGGAAAACTTCCCAGGAAATATTGGAGACTAAGAGGACTAACAGATTCTTCCCAGTTTGCCAGTTGGCACTGTATGCCTGTGTGAGTGCTGAAATGCTATTTCTGTGAAAATAAAAATAAGCACTATATATTTTGGTACTACTCCTTTGTTCACTTTTGTGGTCATTAATGACTACAGATTACTTTGTGGGGGGGTGGGGATTATATTTCTTTTTGTTGTTGTTGTTGTCATATCATCCACTATTCTAATTCACTAAAACAAATTCCATTATATTTACTGCCCTCTAAACTAAAACATTTCAAAAACAAAATCTGTTCCCAGTTACATCCATGCAATTATAACAACATTTTTTTTTTAAGGATCTAAAAGCCAAAAAATAGTTTCTGAATGTTATAATGAAGTCTACAATGTGTGTGGAGTTAAAGGAGATCCACATAGTTATGGCTAACTATGGAAAATCTCAGTCCTTTAAGGTGTCATTTATAATTATTCACTATGCTGCTATGTGGGGTATTGGGAAAGGAAGTGCAAGAGCTAATACACATCATGGGATTAAGGCTAACTATGCACTAAGCAATACAGAAAAGGAATTTTCGGATTTTATTTTTAATTGGCACAGTTAGATGTCATATTATTTTAGAGTAGTATAAGAATTATATTGCAGCCATGGTGGTCCAGAAATTATGTGAGGGGCAAGAATTTCTTAAGGTGATATCTTTTATTGGACCAACTATATAGCTGGAATTAAATAAGACAAGCTTTCAAATGTTTTCAATATTCTTTGCCATGTCACTGATCACAGGAAGCTAGGCACAGCATGGTGAAACATGCCAGATGGGAGGGGCTGAGTGAAATTGTCAGGAGTAGTAGACAGAATTAGCAGAAGAAAAGAGGATGGTTACTGGGAGATCAAGGCCTATCAAAAGGGAGGCGGGCCAGTCTCATCTTCCTTGTATGGAAATAATTCAGGAGTTAGATAAATTATAATGTGCCATAAACCCAATATCAGTGTTTAGTCTTTGGTTCTTGGTGTCCAGACAGTTTATGATTTTTTGTTCCCAAGTTCACCTTTTAAAGGTGTTGGACAGATTCCTCTTGGGCACAAGGATAGTAAGATTAGAGAGGGTGTAATTGTTCTGGGAGAAATGTGCTCCTAATGGTATGAGTATGTGTCCCTCCATTATTTTTTTTCTGTGAGAGTGCATTCTACTGCATAGTTGCTACTTAGTTTCACTGACATACTTGCCATGAGGGCACTTGGTGCATTGGATCAGATGTAGCAGATTCTGGGAAAGGCATGTGTAGGAACCATGGATTCTCATGGTTTTCTTATGGGGAGGGTCTTGATAGTAGCAATATTGGAGATATTCTGACAGGTAAAGACAAAGCTGTTTTTTACTTGATGTCTGTTGTAGGGAGTTTTTGCTAATGATTAATGACTGAGAAAGGCAAAGTTAGAGGGTTGTTTGAAATCCAGGAGCAGAGAGCCTCAGATATTTCAGATATTTCTATCAAAGTCTGACCCTTATCATGTATAAGCTGTAGTTGTTTGGTGATTCTCCTGATTGATTCCCATTTGGGGTGAAAGGGGACCACCACAGGGGGTTATATTTTTATATTGCAGAAGGTTTACACCATTAGGTTTACACCATCAAGAGCACATTAGGAGCAAACTAGGAGCACATTTACACCATTAGGAGCACATTTCTCACAGAATAACCACTTAGTCTCTGACTTCACTGTCATTGAGCTCAAGGGAAACCTACCTAAGACCTTTAAAAGGTGAACTTGGAAATAATAATCCCTGTAGTTAGTCCAATAAAAGATATCACCTTAAGAAATTCTGCCTCACAAAATATTTTCGAAAAATCAGGACTGTGGTATATGGTACTAAAGAAAGAAGGAAGGGGTTATTCTGGGACCTGGGACAGAAGAATCATAAACCAGTTTGACCCAAATCAGGTAAGTCTGAGACTATATTCAATCATATTTATTTCAAAACCGTTTTAGCCATTCATAGATTGTAAGCTGGAGGGGACCTTGGAAGATCAATGGGTCCAGCCCCTTGCACCAAGCAGGAAAGATAACTGGGAGTCAGGTGACCTCAGCAAGATGACTGTCTAGTCTCCTCTTGAAGATTTCCAGGGTAGGTGGTTGCACCACCTTTAGAGGGAGCTTATTCCACAGTCTGGACACCCCAACTGTGAAGAAGTTTTTTCCTAGTGTTGAGCCTGAATCAATCTTTCAGGGGTTTGTGGCCATTACTCCTAGCTTTCCCCTTGGGTGCCCCGGTGAACAGTTGCTTGATGTACTCCCTTGGTGTAATGGTAATCTGCTGCCAGGTCTCCTCTCAGCCTCTTTTTCTTCGGGCTGAAGAGTCCCAGATCCCTCAGACTTCCCTCATATGGTTTACTGTGTAAGTCTCTGATCATATCAGTAGCTCTTCTTTGGACCCTGTCAAGCTTTTCCACATCCTTGTTAAAGTGTGGTGCCCAGAACTGGATGCAGTACTCCAACTGTGGTCTCACCAGTGCTGAGTAGAGCAGAAGAATCACCTCCTTGGCTTTGCTGGAGATGCATCGATTGATGCAGGCCAGAGTATTATTTGTCCTACTGGCTTATATTGATACTGTGATCTATTTTTACCCCCAGGTCCCTTTCATTCATGGTGCTAGTCAGTTTGGTGCCACCAGGCCTGTAGGTGTGTCAGGGGTTGCTTGTCCCGAGGTGGAGGACTTTACATTTCTTGACATTGAACTTCATCAGATTCTGATCCACCCAACTTGCTAGCCTGTCTAGGTCCACCATTTTGAAACTGGTTTATGTGCACTGAACTTCTGTTCTGTTATAGGTTTAAATCTGTTTCTGATGATTTAAATTGGTTTATGTGTAACTTCTGTGCATAGCCTGAAAGAGTATTCCCTTTCCAGTATATAACGGTGAAGACAATCATTCTTCATATGCAGAGGAACACCAATCAAAATTGGACACAGAAATGAGATAAGTCTTATTTTTAATAATAAGCAGTCAGGAGGGAAACCACATCTATTTTTATGGACTACACACCTACTCAGGTCATGCTTCTCGAGATTTTTGAAACACTAGGCTTGTACTTAGTCAGCTCAGAGGTACAACCCAAATCCTAATGCTCCCATATCATTAACAAGATAACTATCATTAAACTGATTAGTTGGAAGAACTACTTGATGTAATTAATGGCAAACAAATCTAAAATACAAAAAGGTAGAGATATTTATGTTTTATTCCAAAAGTATAAACTCAGCTTGTTGAATTCACTAGCAGAGGAGGTCAGAGTAAAATAAAGGATCTAATTTTAATGTGGGTTTGATAATTACATGCTGACTACAAACATTTGTAACTCCTCTTTAGGATGTTAGCTGATTGCGTGAAGACATATCTGTTATTGCACAGCTGGATGCATTATGCTGTATTTTCTGGTATGCCACATCTTGTTTTGGGAAGGCAAAAATTGCGATTTCCCCCCCCTGTGTCTGAACATTGACTGCAGGAGATTTTGACTGCAGTAGCTATGGCTATGAGAGGGTTAACACTAGCTCTGGCTTTAAGTGTGATATATGCCCTCTCCCTCATTGAGGCTGGCAGAAAGAAAAGCCCTGAAAACATCTTGCAACAGTGTTTTTATGGTTACTTCTATTCCAGCAAAGGAAAATCAGCTTGATGGCTTAACACGTGCACCCTATTTGGGGGTGGGGGGGGTATGATTTTTTTGGAGGAAAGGCGGTGTGTGATATGTAATAACATGGTATTTAAATTCTCCCTCGATCGCACAGTACAATAAGCATTGCCCATCATTTAGGTCCCAATCTGGAAAAATATTTAAGTATAGTAAAAGCTCTGTTATCCAGCATCCCCCATGAATGGGGGATGCCGGATAACAAAATATGCCAGTTAATTGAGCGGCTTGAACATGCGTCCTTGCCTGTTTGGGCCACTGCTTCTCCTGCTGCATCTGGGGTGTCGCCACCCCTCCCACAGCATCTCTGACAGGGAGGTGGGCCCTCTGCAGCCTCCTATGCCCTGGGCCCTGGGGCCTTGGCAGTACAGGCAGCTTTCCCCCCCGCTGTGGAGGCTTGGAGAAACCGGAAGTGCCACAGTGGGCACTTCTGGTTTCACTTTACCTTACAAGCCCATGTGCCACTTAATAGAACATGCCGGCTTGTAAGGTGTCGGATAACTGAGCTTTTACTGTATATGTTTAAGTCTTATTGATTTAAACACTGTAGTAGTGAATTCTATAGGCTGAATATAGTCATAATGGGCCAAATACAGACTTCAATGAGGTATAATGTTGAGCTTGAGTGTTTTCCTGAACTGGATGCTTTTTTGAATTGGGGCTTAAGTACTTTGTTCACTGCAAATTTTATCTGTCTCCTGAGCTACATTCAAGACCTATAGCTGCCTTCCAGCAACTTTAACAGAGAAAACTCAATAAATATTTGTGTTGCTGGTCTCTAGAATAAAACAAATCATTACATCAAAGAGTAGGAAGCATGAAAATGGCAACCATTAAAATATAGTGTTTGTGTAATTTAGAGGGATGTGTGCATATAACTACACCTAGTTATTATATAGATTTATCTATTTGTGCCATAGCTGTCACCTGTGACATATAAAGAAAATCTATCATGGAAGAGATCTCTCTTCTTTATTATCCAAATGCAAAGAAGTAAAAAAATAAGATGCTTATCAAGCTGAAAGTATAGTGACTAAAGAATGTAAACAGTACATTCAGGTTAGGCTGTGGCTTAGGTTTTTTATAAGGCTCTTTGCAATAAAACTCATTCTTTCAAAACTGTGGACTCTGTAAGGCCTCTGTCCTGCAAAAGGAAACATTAATATGTAACTGTGTGCACAAAAAGAACCCTAGTAGGTTTTCATGACAGACCAGAAATCCATAATAAAGCATCTATATCCAGGTCTAGGACTTAGTGAGGTAATAGGAATTATGCTGCACCACTAGAAATAAAATAAGGGTGGGGCTATTTGATTAGTTTGTAGTCCTTGCATGTTAATACACACACATATACAATGCCCATAGACTTGATAACAAGTTTTGGGTGCATTAAATAAAATAGGATGGAACCTTTAAAGAGTAAAGCATCAACCATCTATTCAATTCAGTGGCTAGGAAACTATTAAATGCACTGAATTTCAAGCAAGAATGGAAAAATAAGCTATTATGAAACTTCAGTGCATAAAAAACCCTGAAGGTTCATCGTGTTGCATTTCAAAATAACCAACCAGATTGCTCTTCTCTAATACTCACCTCAAGCAGTAAAAACTATCAAAGACAATTAAAAGCACACTTAAAGCAGCCAGGTGTAAATATACTTGAATACAAGTACCAAAGGAAAATATTAAATATCAGCAAAAATATAAGCATTCATTTTATTTAATCTGCATCAGGGTTAATCTTTCTGGATGCTTAAGATTAATGTAGTTTGCACACAAATGGCTCTCTCAGTTAAATTCAGTGTTCAAAGCCTAATCCTGCTCCCATCAAAGGGCCTCGAAGTTTTACTTCAGACTTTAATGGAAGCTTGACTAGCCTCTTTGTTCTTTGCTGATTGACTGCTTCAGCTAGATACATTATAAATATACAGGTGTATATTTCGTCCAAAAAGGAAAAAAACCCCAAAACACCTGGGGAGGACTGGGTAGGGTAAAGGAGGACCCACTCACTGCTGCCGCCACTGCTATTGACCTGGACTGAGCTGTTTCCCCATGCAGCCTGGCTGGAGCAGGGCAGGAGCTGGTCTAGAATCACCCTGAACTTTAGGTCAGCTGGAGACAGTAGGAAGAGCAGCAGTGGTTTGTTATCAGATTTGCCCATCACTTTGGGGTGTGCTCATTTATTAGGGATACATTTCTAGGGTCTTTGTAATTCTATCAATGTGCTGCTTGTATTACTTGAAACTATGAAACTATATCTATATGTGCAATTGCATCACACCATCCTGTCTAACAGCGCAATATTGAGATCCCATATACAAACACACAAATCAGTTAGGTGCATACACACACACACACACTACCAGCTCAGGCACATACACATTCAAACAAGCCTAGGCACATGCATGCCTATCACCAACTCAAGCACGTACAATATACACCCCAAAAGTTAGACACAGATCACTAATTCATATATCATGCATACAATGACATATATAGATACACACACTCATCAGTTTACACTCATACAACCCACCTACACACAGGTAAGTTTCCAACTTGCATGGTACAGTGTGTATGTGTGTGCTTGGGGTACATGGGGGAAGGTTCAGGTGAGAGAGAGAGAATTAAAGTGTAGGGAGTGAAAGCTGTCAGAACTGGGATTAGAACTGGTGGACTACAGAGAAGCTGGCTGAGGAACTGAGGCTTGGGTTTACTTCAGGTAGACTGGGGCTGGAAACTGAGGCAGACAACTGAGATATTGGTGGGGGGGGGCAGATAAGTGGTGGCAAGGAGGAGACAGCCAGGAAAGAAACTGAGGCAGAAACCTGGTTGCTCAGGGGAAAAAGGAAAAGGCAGTGGGGATAAGACAGTGGCAAAGAAACAGGGGGTTTAGAGGCAGAGAGGAGCTCAGGACAGGTGTTGGAGGTGGCAGTGAGCCAGAAGCAGGAGAGGGAGAAATGAGACAGAAGTTAGACGGGCAAGGAGCAGAGTTTGGAGCAGGGTCAAACCATAATAAAGCAAAACCCAACTTAGGGGTCCAAATAACAGTTTTATTAAACAGGCAACACACTACACAGCCCCATTAAGTTATTGCCCGCCCCCCCCACACACAGAGGCAGCAGGAGAAACAAACTCAGTGGAAGGGTTGGTGTCCAGGTAGGGAAGAGAAGCAGAGTCTAAGTCCTTGATTGAAGAGGGGGTGGGGGGTGATAGCTACCTATCCAGGTGGAAAGCCTTGTCCAGTAGGTGTTGTCCAGAGGGGTGTCAGCGGCAGGACCTCTGGGTGGATAGGTGGTGTGGCATGGTGCTGATCCAGATGGAGAGGGCATCCCACTGGGTCCGTCTTCACTTCCCCTTGTTATAGGGGCAGACCTTGTGTGGCCCTAGTGACAGGAGTCATGCCCAGGCAAGGGTAAACCCCTGGTGTACTGAACATGTGTGCTCCATGCAGGGATGTGCAGTTTCGGTGTCTGTAATGGTGGGGTACAAAGGTAGAGTTGCTGGTTCTGCTGGGTCTTTTGTCTTTCAAATGCTGGGTTCTTGTCTCTGTTCCTGGGTGAGGTCCGTGGTTCCTGGATGAATCAATGCAAGGTGATGGCCTGGTTGTTACAGGCCATTCAGTAGAGGCCTGCTACCATTGTATTTCAATCATTCCCAATCACTCTCATTCATCGGGGAACCAATTTACATGGGAGGGGTACATAAATCATACAGTTGCAATGCAGGGGATGCCCGGGCAAGGGACACAAGCTGGAGGCTTGACATACAAAATGGAAATGACACGACTTATGCTAATTTACATATATAGGCCTAAAACAGTAATCACACAATATAAAAGCAGTACAAACATAATAATTATCACTTATAAAACAGTAGGTATTGATGTCAAAATAGAGAGGAACTTATTTGCAAAGAGGGGAGAAAAAACTAAAACTTACTACCTAAAATATAATGTTAAAGCTTATCCTACATCTGAGCTTACTTATACTTATCTATAGAGAATAGAGAGGGAGAGGAAAAAGTCAAAAATGGTTGGGAAAGGGGAGGGAATGCCTTTTAAAATAAATAAAAAGAAGAAAAACTGGGGGGGGGGTTTTTATCTACAGTGTCAGAGAGATTTCTCCTCTTGAAGCACAACTTTGCTGCTTTTTTACAGATTTTTATACCCTCAGTTCAGCTTCTTCAAAGCATTTTTTAAATAATGTAAATAATTGTCTTTTCTATTGACAAGGGGTTATCTGGTTTGGAACATCTCAAGAAACTGATTAACAACCAGGAAAAACATAAGATTTAAGGAGTAACCAGACACTTAGAAGCCAGTTTGTAATTCTTATGGATAGCAAATATACCTCACTGTTTCTTCAGAAACAATAGGTAGCTTGAAGCATCAGGGTTTTGGATTTTTACCTGTTGTGAACAAGCCTCAACTTAGCATGACTTTTCTAGAGTTCTGCTTAGTTCTGGTTAGATGAGGTGGGGGGGGAGGGGGAAGGGGGGAGAGTCCTTTGTAAATCCAGATTAGATAAATGCTGAGCTGGGTGTGTTTTAAATGTGGGTTGATTAGCATTTGGAGCACAGATTCCCCATCATGCAGTGCTCTTCTGCTTCTCTGATCCCAGAATTCACTGCAGTATTTGTTTCATACTCTCTGTTCTCCATCTCCCATGTAAATGAATTGTCATCTGGTTCCATCTCAGATGCAAATGAGACCTAGGGGAGTTCTTCATTCTTGTCACACTTATCTGCTTTAGGTGCATCTCCCACTGCATCTTCATTGTCTTTCGTAATCAGTTCTTGTTCAGGTAGAGGACAGGAGGGAGGGGGGGAATTCTTTGAGAGTCAGACAGGCTGCGTCCTGTGTCAGGGTTCCCCAAGAACACGGAGCTGAGAGGTAACGGGTTGGTGGGGGAATGGGAGAGGAGGAGATGCACCACTAAGCATGGAGGGGAAGGGAGGGGGGGACAATTCTTACCTGATTCAGAGACTTAAAAAAAGGTCTTGGCTATTTCTCCTGTGGCATGGTTTGAAAGTGGGGAGGGCACAACTGCCTACTACCCAGGGTGTCAGAATCTACTCAGTGGGTGCATCTACATGTGCAGTTAGCAAACAGCAATAAACCTTGGCACAGTTTGCACCAGAATTTCTTGCTCCTGGATGCAGCATTTACACATGCACTTGGGACCATAGCACATTGAGCCAGAGCCCAGGGTGTCAGCGTGCCAGCCCAGGGCTGCTCTGCCCCAGCTCAAAGTGCTGTTCAAGGGCTGGCTGAGACATGAAGCAGCCTCCAGCAGGCTTCCTCCACACTGTAGCATCCTCATGCCCCAGTCATCCCTGTTCACCATTTACGTGTGTGTTTTGGTTCACTGAATGACTTCACTGTAGGATAGTACTTATGCTGGATAGTACTATCCTAGAGTGGAGTTAATTAATTTACTGTGCCCTAATAAGTGTGCAAACATGTAAACAATGATGCTTTCATGAGGAGCTAATTAGTCAACTCCATAGTAAAGTACATGTGTAGATGCACCCAGTGTGAGTAATAATGATGGAAACTAATACCAACTCTGTGTTGATACAAATTTTTTTCCAAAGACAAAATGCTTGTATATAAACAATAACATTAATAATAATGCTGACATGGAATGTTCCTAGTATAACTGTTCAAATATTGGGATTACATGCTCAAACTTTTTTTTTTTATCATACTCTTATTAGGGAATAGGTACTGTTTATTGCATTTACTATTTATGTAACATATGAAGATTTAAAAGGTATGGTAATCAGGGAAATAGTGAGCTTGCTTTCTCACTTAGACGTGGATCAACTGCAAATACACATATTGGACACAAATTACACAGGCTCCTTTGTTCTTAACAAAGGTCAGCAACCTATGGCCCATGGAGCCATTGGATCCAGCCTGCAGACCTGGGGGGCTTTGGCAGCATTCCATGGGGGAAATTCACTCATACTGTGCTGAAGTCAGGCAGTGATGGGGTTTGGCAGTAAGGGGTTTTGCTCATTCCATGCCACAGAGAAACAGCAGAGGTGGATGCAGGCAGCAGCCAGGTCTTAGCACTAGGCGACCTCAGACCTGAGCTGGATCCAGAGCCAACCTGAGCAGGATACAGGGCCCAGGGCAAATCAGCCCATGCAGGGCTCTGCCTCCGCTCCCACCCCTGCTCCAATCCCACGTGCCCCACACCAGAAGATGCTGCTGCCACCATCAGCAGTCGGGGTGCCATTGGTTGGGGGGAGTAGTGAGCAGCTGGATGAGAAGCCAGCAGCGGCAGCAGTGCAGAGTCACCATGACCACTCCACCCAGCTCTGCAGGGCCCCCCCCCCCCCCCCCCACACGGGGGGGGCGGGGGGCCCCAATTTGCCCCCCCAGGGATGGCCCTGGCTGGATCATTCTTGCCCACCACTACACAAAGGTTTCTGACTGCTGTCATTGTTGGTTCTGATTCAAAGGTGTGGTTTAATCCACCAGAATACATTTCATTTACAAAGTGCAGATATTATGTGCTTTTTTATTTCAGAAGTATTTCAATTCTGAGTTGTGGTTTCAGCCCATCTCGTGTAATAACTTGTCTAAATTATGAGTGTAATTTTAAAGTGTTTATCATAACTTGGCATTCATAATTTTAACTTGTATAACTGTTCCTAAAATGTGCTTACAGTAAGTGCATCTTGTTAAAACCCCAAATGAACACCCTTTGACAATAATTCAGCAAGCTGTTGTACTTGACCCAAACCTTGAATACCATTTCCTCCTGATCTGCTAGGAATAGCCAGAACTTTGTTACAGGCATTTTGGCTCTGAACCTACAGGCATGCTCTCACACTGCAGTCTACTTTTGTCTGATACTAATATTAGTAGTGGAAATCTGTAGTGTAGATGCCTAGGTCCTGAAACTAACCATACACTTCCCAAGTCTCCCCAACAGGCCCTCCACATTCCTACAGTTGCATCAAACCCACAAAACTTTGAATGGCCATTTCCCTTTTTAGGGACTGCATGACCAAAACATTCACTAGTAATACATCTCTTCTGCATGGGGATTTCAAAGCATACAATTAGATACACAGATATCTGTGGCATAAACAACACCTATGTACAAATCTGTCTCCATTTGTTTATCACTTTATCCCAAAGGATTATTGCTTTTTTAGAGGGTCAGAATTCATAATTTCATAGTATCTAGGGTCAGGAGGGATCTGAACAGATAATCTAGCTTGACCCCCTGCTACAGGCAGGAATGAATGCTGGGTTCACAAGACCACAGACAGGTGATCATCCAACCTCCTTTTGAATTTGCCCAAGGTAGGGGCGAGGACCACTTCCCTGGGAAGTTGGTTCCAGATTTTGGCCACCCTAACTGTAAAATATTGCCTTCTGATCTCTAACCTAAACCTATTCTCCATCAGCTTATTACCATTGTTCCTCATCACCCCAGCTGGTGCTGGGAAAAAAAGGGCTCTACCTATTTGCTGTTGATCTCTCCTGATGAGTTTGTAGGCAGCCACCAGGTCCCCCCTCAGCCTCCTCTTGCTGAGTCTGAACAGGTTCAGGTCCCTCAGTCTCTCCTCATAGGGCCTGTCCTGCTGCCCTCTCATGAAGCGGGTGGCCCTCCTCTGAACCCTCTCCAGGCTGGCCACATCCCTTTTGAAGTGCAGTACCCAGTACTGGACGCAGTACTCCAACTGCGGCCCAACCAAAGTCGCATAGAGGGGGAGTATCACCTCTCTGGACCGGCTTGAGGTGCACCTTTGGATGTATGACAAGGTATGGCTGGCCTTGCTGGCTGCGGTCTGGCATTGGCGACTCATGTTCATCTTGGAGCCAATAATGACTCCAAGATCCTGTTCCGCCTCTGTGCTTTCAAGAGGGGAACTCCCCAGCCTGTATGTATGCTGTGGATTCCTTCTCCCAAGGTGCAACACCCTGCATTTATCTATGTTGAACCCCATCCTTTTCTCATCTATTTCCTTTTCTTCCTCTACCCAATCAAACTAAATCTTACATGAATTTCCAATTTCATCTGACAAGGACCACTAAAATCTGCTTAAAATCCTTCACTGGGTGATCTACTGCTTGGTATCAAAACAATCTGTCAGAAATTACTGTTCTAGGTTGCATATTACTCTTATGGCCCAGATTTTACCATTTGAATGGAAACTCCCACTCACCCAAGCATCTGGATCAGCAACTCTTGATTGCTTTCAATTGCCAGATTTTTGTTGGGTGCAACACTTTCCTCTGCCGCCACTTTAAATCTTCATCACAAGATCAAGAGTAAAAGGTAAAAGCATTGGCATGCTACAATCAAACACAAACAAAGACATTTTTATAGTTTGATATGGACATATTCAAACATGCAATAGTTTATAACCATGCAATCGGTAGTAAAATTACCTTAATTTTATTTGGTATTTCAGTAGATCATATTTTTTTTCCTGTTTTTATGTTGCTTAAACTTTTTTTTTGTCTTACCTATTAGTACACATTATGTTTTATAAGTGTGAAAGAGAAGACAGAAAAATATAATATACCTGTTCTTTTCTTTTACTGCCGGAGATCAGACAAACTAGGTACTTCTCAAACAGTTTTAAGCACAGCACATACTTTTTGTTATCCCCTCCCTGTCATAAAAGTATTAACCTGACTCCAGTAGCTAAAAACTTATTACAAACATCTGATCCTTATGCTAGGGATAAAGCCATGAGAATTGGCAACAATGAATTTTCCAAACATATTGATAATATTCTGAAAATATTACTTAGACTTAAATAAGTATTAAACATCTGCTAATCACTTTTCATTTGAGGCATGCTGGAAGAATTTCAAAAGAAATCAACATACAGCTTGAGAGAACAGATAGCACACAAGGAAGGCTTCACATAAGCCTCTTTCCCTGTATTTTGCATAAAGGAGCATTACAAACCTTAATATACCCCAGTGGAAAGTTTATGGTGTAAGGATGACAGTCTGTGGGCAGGTGGGGATCTATAACTGTGATTGTAGAAGTTGGTAGTCTGATTCTTCAAAAGAAAATCTGGGACTCTTTTATGTATGGATGTAGGAAAAAAGTGGAACTAGTCTTATTCTGGGCCCATTCAACAGAAGGGCCTGTTGATTCTGGGAAGTTACAGACTAGTTCCTGCATATTACTTAATTCTTTCTCAGAGATTCAAGAGTAGAAGTTATTTAATAAGCATTTATACTTGTAAATGATTCACTCATTAAAAATATACTAAGATATGTTTAAATGCTAATATTTATGGAAAGGTGCAATGGCCACATGCTTCGTGGTGCTTCGTAGATGCTTATAAAGCAAATGATTTGGATTTGGAATCCAGTGAAGGTGAACAGTTAACTTAAAACCTGAGTGGTGATGTTCTTACCCTCTTCACCCTATTAGAAGCAAAATTGCTGTCTGTTTATAGATATTTGCCTTGTTTACTAATTGCTCTCTTACTAAAGATAGCTGGTCTGGGTCTATTGTTTTAATTCTTAATTCTGGAGTCTTATTAAATACGTGCATAATATTAAGCACATATTTAGTCCTATTGAAATCAGTGGATATAGTTCTATGCTTAGTTCTGTATGTAATGGGAGAGGTAGTCACTAGGGGTGTGAGAAAAGGGCCATATTTGATTTGGATTCAGATTTGGCCTGGTTCAGGGGACAGTGATTCAATTCATTGATCTGGATCACTGGCCTGATTTGATTCAGCTGAATCTGAAGATTTGATGCCGATTCAGAGAATCAGCGATTCAGCCATAGACACAGCTTTAAATGTTTTTTCTACATACCTTGAGGTACGAGGAGCAGCTTGTGAATGGGTGGATGGAGACTCCCTGCCCCCACACTCCCCTGGCTCATCAGTTGGCCACAGGGGGACCCTGGTGCCCCTACAGACCCAGGAGGCACCAGTTGCAGAGCCAGGGGGTGGAGGGAGAGTCCCTCGCGTGCTCTGCAGTGGACTCAGAAGTGGACCAGAAGTGCTTCTGGTCCACTTCTGGGTCCACCACTGAGCACACTGAGGACCCCCCTGTGCTCCTGTCAGCTACTCCATTTGCCCCACAATCTCAGCGTTCATGAGTTGCCTGGTTCCTTGAGGTATGCAAAAAAACATTTAAAGACGTGTCTTATCATTGTATCTCTCCAAATTGATTCGGAGGGTTCGGATTCAATTCAGATGGATTAAAGGGTCTCCCGATTCAATTTGGATTCAGAGATTCAGCTGCCAATTCAGGCCAAATCTCTGCTGAATCCAAGCAGTGACCAAAGCTTCGCACAGCCCTAGTAGTCAGCTATGTAAGGGTTCACCACATTTGGTCTGCATTTATGCAGCTTACTTTTAGTCCCATGAACATAGACTTGGAGTGACATGTGCAGCTGTTCCTTGTTCCTGGGAGCTTTGTGGGGAACCTAGTTTAACTCGGTGTGGGGAATGGGGCAGGTTGGATCGGAATGGGGTAGTAGGTCTGAAGTGAGTTGACAAAATCAGGGACGGGGGTGTGCTACTGGGTCTGTGGGGTGGTGTTAGTTGGTCCACAGGGAAAAGAAGTTTCCCACTCACGGGGCTAGAAAAATGCTCAGTGTTGTGGGGGAGAGAAGGAGGTGGCAATAGCAAAGCTTTGAGGCTCCGGCCAGTTCCAGGGCTTTCCCAGCCCTGGGGCTGCACTGTGAATGCATATAGACATTCACAAGATTTGGTTAACCCAGTCTTGATCTAAGTTAGTTCACCTAACCCTAGTTAGGCTGGTGCAAATGTAATGCTTGTATGTACCCTTAGTATGAAGTCAGACAGACATCAGGCAGGAGGGTACTTAATCTCATTAATGAAGACTTAAGCTTTCACAGGTGACACCCTATTTCATCAGATGCTATGAATGGATTTGAAAAGAGCAGGGGTTTGTCATCTTCTCCTTCTGTTTGTTCAGAATCATGCAAAAGGGATGGCTTTTTCCATTGCTGCAGTAAGGCTCTGTTTCATACAGGTCTCACCAAGGAATCAGTGAATGAGACTCCATGGTTTGCAATTCACTGCACTTGAATGTATTCATGTAATTAAAGTAGCCCCATTTCATCATGTTGGTTTTTGATCTTCTAGTTGGGATGCACAGGCAATTTAGTTACTGCTGTGTTGACCAGTCTATACATGTCCCTCTGGGAAAGTCTGTCTGGGGTTCCAGGTCCATTTCAGGGCATCTGATTTCACATAATCTTTACTTACATAACCTTAGTCATGCCCTGTCAGTTGTCCTGTCCAACAGATGGTGCAACACTGGTCACAAAAGTCTTTCACACTTTACGCCATTTAGTTACTTCTGTGTGACTATAGAGTCAATCTACATGTGCTCTGACAGTAAATGTTTGGCCCAATGTATCCCCAGGTACACAGGTTATGGGTTGATTAGTCAGTAGGGACACCTGTTTACGTGCAGTGAGGCTGCTCTGACATGCTGTAATTACAGTGTGTCAGAGAACACTCAATTAGCCAAGTCCTCTGGAGAGTGGTAATTACTGCACTCCAGATTCTCATGTATCAGTGTCCCCACACTGAAAAATGGTGACAGGGTTGCTTTAACTGAAGCTCGTTTAATACGCTTTAGTTAAAGCACCCCTGCTGCCATTTTTCAGCACAGGGACTCTGATACATGAGATGCTCCGAGTGAGTGAATTAGAATAGCTCTGAAAGCTGCTCTAATTAAAGCACCCACACACCACTCCCAGATCACATACATAAATGCCCTGGGATGTTTAATATCTGCTTGGCTTCTCTATAGCATAGGTGAAAGACTGTGACCTGCATCTTGGGTTAGTGAGAAGCTGGTTATCATTGTAATAATCTGAGAGGTTACTCAAGGCACATGTCAGTCTGTTTTTGACAGTGGCAAAGTCTTTCTCTTGCAACATGATGCATAGATCATCAGCATACATGAAGCTTCTCATATTGCTCTGTATGGGTTGATCACTGGGATATATATTAAAGAGGACCAGTGCTAGCACACTGTCCTATGTTAGGCTGTTTCATTGTCATCTCCGGCAGCTCTGTTTCTTGTATAGTACTATGTAAAAACATCTGTTCTCCAAAATAGATTATATGAGCTTCACTAGGTGGTAATCATTTGTCATGTTGTAGACTTTGGCAAGCAGGTTATGGTGTTTGACAGTGTCATATACCACTGACAGGTCTACAAACACAGTACCTGTTATCATCCCTTTTTCAAATCCATCTTCTATATACTGGACAATGTTTAATATTTGGCCGGTGCAGTGTCTGTCTCGTCTGAATCTGGCTTGTTCTGGTATTAGATGTAGTTTAATATGAGATGAAAAGCTATGGAGAATTAGGCATCTGTAAAGCTTATAAAGATGTCACAGGAATGACACTGGCCTGAAGTTCTCTGGGCCAGAGGCATCCTCTGGTTTTAACAGATGTATTACATAGGCTTGTCACCATATTTTCAGTATTCTAGCGGTTGATGAGCAATTGTTAAAAAGGTGTAATACCCATAACTTGGTTACAGGACCAAAGTGTTTGATCTGCTCTCTCCACACATCTCTTAGTCCAGCTGCTTTGCCATTCTTCAAGTGACTTATTCTGGCATCAAATTCCTTCATTGTGTATAGCATGCTAAAATTATTTTCTTTCAGGTCAGTTGGCCATCTAACCCATATTTTAGGCTTTTTATTCAGAGCTTTACCACTGAGCAAAAGCTGATGAGTCACCTACATGGCTGTGACGTGGTATTGCTGTATTTTGCTGTATTTTCTTTGGGTCATTATTCAGCTTGTGAATGGTTAACCATGCTTTCGTGCTAGAATGGATCATATCTATAACTTCCATCAGAGCAGGGGTACTAAACACAGTAATAAATTAATTTAAATATAATAGACAGGGAAAGGGGGAAGAAGGAGTGGTGGGCAGGAATAACACTGGAAGGGGTCTTGCTAACCACACTAGGCCACAGGGCCTTGTTGCAAAGCCAGATACTAGCTGTGCCTCTTCATCACTATGGACCGCATCTTCACAGGACAGAATAAGGCACATCATAATATCCAGGGTTCATTCACCTCTCCCAACATCATATATGTAATAATATATTTTATGTCTCTCTGCTGTCTACATTGGACAGACAGGATTAACCTATATGTGAAATAATGAATGGACACTATTTGATATCAATTCCAGAAAGATATGCACATCTGTGACTGAACTCTAATCTATTTGGCTCCATCACTGACTTCCAAAGTAACTGTTCTTAAACAACAAAACTTTAAATAGAAAAGCACCAGAATATGAAATTGCAAAACAACAAATCAACACAGTCAGAACTGTGTTAAGTATGGTCTCAATATAGAATCTGGATTCTTACCTGTACTTCCCCCATCCCTCGTATTTGAATTACTTTATTCTTGGCTATTTAGTACCCCTCCTTTTTGAAAATCCATTCATAGCATCTGATGAAGTAGGTTGTCACCCATGCCTTTCTGAAATAGAATTTAATGTGCCACCCTAACCTGCCTTACGTATGTACTGGCACTCATTCCCAGAAATGACACAGAATTTTGAAACCACATATTGTGGGAAATAGAGTAGTAAAAGGGCGGGGGTGGGGGGGGAACCCCAGGGAAACATAGGTATCATGGAACTAAATAAATTCAAAGAGAAGTATATTGTATCAGCTGGACCATCCTTTGTCTAATGTAGGATTGTTCCTTACCTAATATTCCCAAATACTTTGTCAAATTCATTTTGCATTACTTAGGCTATATAGTTTAAACTATTTACAATCCTCTGATCCATTTTTTCCCTGAACTCTCAAGTATTTTCATGCCATCACATGTCTATGTTGGTGAGTTGTCACAGCTGATCAAATAACATAGTCATCCATCTGTAGCAAAAGTTGATTGAGAAGCTGAGACTTTTTATACACTTTTCTCCCCCTAGAGTATAACAATAGAATTTAGATATAAGTCTGTATCATTGTCTCATTTTACCATGTTGTGATTGTACTTAGGATGTAAGTAGAAGTTCTATGCACTGCCTCATGATGACTAAAAATGGAAGGTGTGGAAGTGAAATGCAATCAGGCAGGAAAGATTAATTACAAAAACTTGCACACTCAAATAGTTTTCAAAAATTGTGAGACTTTTATTGCTTCCATGATGCGAATACTAAATAACAGTGGCTGCAGCACTGGCATTTTACATCACTACATTTCATGAAAGAAATATTGCATGAGAGCTTTATTCATCAACTCATTTTCTGTGGAGCTGGTTTGAACGGTTTCTTTTTCCTTTTTTTTTTTTTTTACAGACATCAGTGAAAAAAAGTCATGCAAAATTCATGGGAAAAATATAGAACCTATATAGTCATGAAGATAGAGATGACACATGGAAAATTGGCACAGGTTATAATTGTTATTATTATTGCTTTACATTGCTATTGAATTGTTTATGCATTGTGTGGTACATATTGTATAATGCATTCAGTAACTGTGCAAGAAATAATGTGTTAGTTTTCTTAAATCAACATGCTTTTGTAAACCAGAATACTAAGAGACCTATATTGGCTGGCTTCATATGTATACTTAAAGGCAATATGGGAGTCCAAGGCCTTTACATAAAGAAAAGTCATGGTTGCGTGCGTCTCCAACAGCATGGGCAGGAGTTGTTAGTGCAAGTCTTCAGCCTGTAGACAGGTACAAGTATAAGGTGTAGGGCTACATACAGACATTCACGAAGCCTGAAGAAGAATCTAAGTTATATGGTTTTCTGTAAGCAGCGTAGTTTAAATCGGTAGCAATTAGAACAGACATTCATCCTTTGGTGGGGCAGGGGACAAATCTTAGGCTGGGGTCTGCCATTTTTAAACTAGTTTATGAGAGCCAAACTTCTGTTATGGGTATAGATTGGTTTTGTATGTTGAACTTCTGTTCTGTTATGGGTATAGACTGGTTTCTGATTGCTTATACCTAGAGACCTACCTAAATCATGGCAAGACAAAGGAATTTTTGCCAGCTGCTTGCAGTGCACAGCGTCAATTTTGCAGTCTTTTCATGGTGAGCCCCCCTCATTGCTGATTGGCCAAGAGGCCAATCACTCATCTTCAAACTGCATTATTGCATCTGGCTTCTTAAAAGATGGTACTGAAACCATTTCATTTTCCTGACTGGCACTTTCACTAAGTCTATGTCAGTAGCTCAGCCTCTCAGTAGCTCTCTCTCAAACCACATGCTCTATGGCTGTATTCTGGTACACTTTTATTTGCGGGGGGAGGGGGTATGGGGGGTGGTATTCCATGCCAAATCACAAGATTTTTCCCAGTGCTGGAAAAACCATCATTTTTCACAGTTTTATGAAACTAATGAAATCACGATTTAAGTGGGTCTTTACTTATACCGGTAAAAGTATAATATCTATAGCTGGCTGGTGAGGGTATAGGCTGCATCATGCCAATGCATGATTCTGCCTGAGTAACTCCTCTGTGGCAAATGGAAGAAAATGCACTATTGTCTCAATGAGATAGTAGTTTCTCATGGGGTACTGTGATTGGATATTGTTACCTACATGTGTCTGTCCCTCCAATGTACAATGTAGCTCCTAATTATTCAATTCAATATTAACACAAATTCTACTTACCTTCTTAGAACCATTTTTATAGGCAAGTGAAACATTGGTTTGTTCATTATCATCAATCATCATGATAAAGAATAGTAAATAGATTTTATGGTTGGGCTGGCAAATTTTCATAGCAAAGTTTACAACCTATATTAACTAAACAATAATACTTTGCACTTGAGGATATCAAAGTACATTATTAATATGAATGATTTCAGCTCTGCAGCATCAATAAAATAGGTTTTATAATACCCATGACAGCATATTGGAAACAGTCCAGACTTCCTGATTATCAGTCCCCTACACTATCAGACAATAATACTTATTGTACATCTCTATTGTTTAACCCACAGTGTGAAAAGGGCTGGCATGCTTAACTATTAAGTATGAAAACTGTGTCTCCAGTGACCTGGGATATTGCCTGACTAACAACAATTCTTTTTGTCACTAGAAATGACTCCACACACCCTCCCACCCCTACCTCTTCTCAGATATAGATTGCGAATATCATTAATCATCATCAATGAGTCATTCACCCACATCACTTTTTATATATAAGAACACTGCAATTTTGTGTTACTACGAGTATTGTTTTGTATTTGATGACCATATAAAATTGAACATCAAGTTGGGTCAGTTTTAACCTTTGAAGGTGAATGGAAAAGATTAATTCAGTCAATATGTCATTCAATCAGTCAGAAAAATAAGTGTGGCAATGATTTAAAGATTTTTTTTTTTAAATCAAGAACATCATTTACCCAATTAAATATACAATAGACATGAACTTAGGTTTTTTCATTCTATTAATTTACTAGAAAAAGAAAGGACAGTAGTTTTAGTATTTTTTTTTTCTTTAAACAAAGCCTTTTACAACCATTTAGTGCAATTGTTTTTGGAATGGATGAAGAGATTTTATTTATCCTGTATATAAGATTTAATTTAGTAAAAATAGGCACCAACTGGGCTACATTAACATTGTTAATGGTCCCTGGATACAAAGGCTAATTTTTTTTCAATTTTAGAAGCCCAGTGGCATGACTAAATCCATATTTAGTCATGCATATAACCAGTGAAAGTTTTTCCAAAGTTTTGAGTATCCAGAGTCTCCCACTGGAGTATATGAAATCAGAGTAACCACTGAAAATCTTAGTTTTGAAGGGAGTAGGCACAAGCTGACTTAGGGCATTTATATACACATACTTTTTTGTCCCGCAATACACCAGAGATCTGCCACTTTGGAGCAGATTCCAAAATCAAGTTCAATCAAATTAATCAAGTCTGCTCTTCACATGAGATGATGCGAACTGTGCTGCATGCAGTTGTGTAATTAGAGAAATGCACATCTGTTCTGTGCATGTCCTTTCACAGCATCTGATGAAGTGAACATCAGTTCATGAAAGTTTATGCTCTATCTATCTAACTCTATACAGTGCAAATCTACCCTGCCTTCTGCTTATTCCTGACTAACATGGTTAATTAAGCCCCTATGATCATAGCCATCCTTATATATAGATATAGATACAAAATTATATGAGATTACAAGGATTGCTAATTAAAAAAGCTCAAAACCCCGAGAAAATGGGTGAAATATTGGCTACAGTAAAAGCTGCGCTATCCAGCATTTTACAAGCTGGCATGCTCCACTAACCGGCATGCCGGCTTGTAAGGTAAAGTGAAACCAGAAGTGCCGACCGTGGCACTTCCAGTTGCTTTGAGCCCCCATGGCCTGGGGCAAAGCAGCCTGTGCTGCCAAGCCCCATGGCCCAGGGGCATAACAGGCTACGTGGGGCCATGCAGGGCCTGCAGGAACCATGGGATGGGCAGCGATGCTACAGGAGGGGTGGAAGGATGCCCCAGACATGGCAGGAGAAGTGGCGGCCGGGGCCGCTCAATTAACCGGCATATTTTGTTATCTGGCATCCCCCATTCCCGGGAGATGCTGGATAACAGAGCTTTTACTGTGTGTATATATATCTCTAATTTAGTTATTCTATAAAGTGTAAATCTACCCTGCCTTTTACCAGTGTTTTATCTGATATACTTAGACTTCTGTGAGGTGTTTGATGTAGCTCAGAACATCTGGATAGAAGTAGACTATTCAAAATCCATGTTGCACATAGTAAATTGATCTAAAACTGGTTAATATACAGGTTTGAACAATGTATGTTTTTAATCCAGTTAAATACAACATTTTCCACAAAAAAGAAAAGAGTTCAAGTCACATTGATAGAAAAAGGGACTGTATCTTAAAAAAAAAATAATTACTTTGGGAAGGATTTATGGATCATGGTGGGTAACCATTTGAACAAGATCCAGCAGGATGTTATATGGCTAAGAGAAGGGAATAAAGACTAGGGATAGTAGGAATGTTGCAGTATTTATGGATACTGATGAGAATGTTGTTACGTGTGGTTCTCATGCACATTCTTTAAAATGGGTGTTAGTAAGAGTAAAAAAAGCTATAAGAATTGATTCAAGGAGTAGAAACCTGTCTTACTGTGAAGGACTTTGGAATCCAATCAAGTTTATCAAAGAAAAGTTAAGTGGTAACTTGATCATGATTTATAAGTGCATGTATGTGGAGAAGATTTCACATGGTAGCGTACCTTCTAATTTGGCAGACAAAGGCACAACACAATACAGTGTATTGAAAATGAAGCCAGTTAAATTCAGGATAGAAAGAAAATATACATTAACTGCAAAAGTAATTAAGCATTGGAACAACTTACCAAGGGTTGTGGAAGATTCACAGTCATTTTGATGTTTTTTAAACCTGGATTTAGATACCTTTCTATTATGTTCCATAATTGCAGGATGTTGTGAACATGTACTCATTAAACTTTGAATCTTAACTTTAAATTTGACTGCTACATACATATTCAAACACCTATGTTGATTTTTAAATCGTTCTGCATCAAAGCTCTCAATTGAGAAAGTTAGTGTTGTAATATTATTGATGTTGACACCTGGCTAAAAAAAAAAAAAATTAGTGCTCAACAAAATATTTGAGCAATACTGGTTATAGTAGGACCACAAACATAAACAGTGACTTATGAGTAGGCAGTCAGAAAGCAGGGTAGCTATACACCTTTCTAAACTAACTGAATAAAAGAGAGCGAGAGAGAGAGAGCTATCTATCTCTCTATATATAGGGAGGACAAGCTTTTGTGAACCCAAATTCACTTCACCAGATGCGGTGAATTGGGATGCACAAAGTAGAAGTTCAATTTCTCAAATTGGACTTCAGTATCATTCAGGGAGAAACCTAGGGTACACGCATCCTCCCCCCAAGGAGAAAGACCCTCCTTCAGGACTTCCCTGTGCAAGAGGGATACCCCCTGCTTTTTCACCCACTTAGCCTTGTGGTCACTGACACCTGGTGTGGGGGCCTTCTTGAACATATTGGCTTCTGGGCTCCTACACTTACTACAACAATGCCGCCGCCACCACTGCCTTGGATTCTCATGCCCCCATCCTGCAGGAGTTTCTCTTAATAATAATAATAACAATAATAATAATTTTAAAACATTCTTTACTGGGATTACTGGGTCCTGAATGCCTGCTATGCTGACCCCTCACCAGGCATGCCCACTCCTCACTGTGGGGAGCAGAGAGGGAGAAGAGAAAGATGGAAACGAAAGGGGAGAAGGTATGAGGTTTTCTGCTAGAATGGGGGGGGGAGTTCTGCTACATGAAAAGACATGCAGAAAGTAGAGTATAAGAAGGAGAGAGAAATTAGAATAGAAAAGACAAGGGGGATGGGAGAAGAGATTGAGAAAGAGATAGCGGGCAACAGGGGCAGTGCTGACAGAGACAGGGGCATTTTTACAAGTGACAATTGTCACCAGGTACATGTAACAAAAATGTCCTTTGTGTGGATGTAACAGGGAACCCTAGCCTTTTTACTAGAAAGGAGGGCAGCCCCTTTAAAACTAGAAACTTCAGGGCACAGCCTGCAGGCAGAGCAAGTGTTAAAAGCCAAGTCTTGAGGCCGGTTAGCTGACTGGGTGCTGTCAGGTGACTGGGAGAAGGCTCAGGCCAGAACTACATAAGCCCTGATCTGAACTAACCAGGGAGCCCAGGTTGCAGAGAGGTTGGACTCCTGAGGACTCCAAGCAGAGCTGCAGCAGCCCTAAGAGAGAGAGAGCAACAGCAAGTGAAACTCAGATAAATGTGAAGCCCATGGTAAAAAACTAAGCAGGCCTTCATTAACTTCCCTTTTGTTATATCCCAGGGGCTTACTCTTTATGTTCTAGTTTACTCTGGTGGCTTGTGGATGAGGCTGTAGAGGAGGCGAAGGTTTCATTAGCACCCACAAGGGTGCAACTCCAGGGGCCAGAGAGCCCAGCACTACAGGTGTGTAGCTATAGTGGGGCAGAGAGCCCGGTGTGCTAGTGGGTGCAGCTATACAGGGCCAGGGGCCCAGAGCTGATTGGATAAAGCTAGTGTCTCAAAGCCAGATGCTATCTAGTAGGCCTAGGCTGGTAAGCATAGCTAAAGTGAAGGGGCAGAGACTGAGGAGGCTGGGGCTCCAACAAGGGGATATCATACAGACAACACCTGTGAGGCATGGTACATGATAAAGGGGAGGTCAGAGCATGCAAATAGCCCTTAAAGCAGAAGATCTTCACCGCCAGATGTTCATGAGAATAAATCATACCTGGGAAGCCCTGGGGCATCCTCCTTTTTGAGAACCAAAGAAACATCAAGATGTGGCAGGAGAGTGAAGGGAAGTCTGTTCCCAGTGAAAAAAGGCAAACATAAAGAGACTCAGAAGTGCTCCCAGGCATTTCCAAATGCTGCTGGCAATGCCACCCTGTTACAGTGGCTTAATTGCATCACACAATATATGTGTATGAGGTTTGGAGGTTTCAAATGAGTTTCCAATTTTGCAAAATAAATCACATGCCCATGTAGTTTAGTTTGCAATGTTGCAAATTGCAATGATGCAGCTGTCAGATTGACACCCATCCCCCTGCCCTAGCTATAGGAGAGGCAGGCAGCCTAAGGGAGAGGCAGTCAGCCTTTGCCAAAAAAAGGCACCTGCGGAACATGGCAGCAGGCACCTGCCACCGGCACCTGATGAAGGCAGAAGTGGCAAGCTGGGGGAGGCTGATCCTTTTTCTTCCATGGAGCCTGCCCACTTCTTCCACAGTCAGGGGTTGAGCTGCTGTGGGGCTGAGCAGCTGCTCAGCTGCAGGGGCCCTGGTTCTTCCCTCTGCAGCAACAGTGCCCCTCTGGGGCCATCTGGGTGGGCTGCTAGCAAACCAGAGGTTACCCCAGCTCACACATAGCACCCAGCTAGTGTTGAGAGTGAAACTCTAACTATAATAATTATGCTAATTCACTTTCTCTCTTTAATTGGTGGGGACCTGTTACAATGTCAACCATAAGCTTACAGCCCAGCTCTAGCTGACCAAATATTAATTAGTAACCAAGAAATCACTTGTTCAGGTGAAAAATTTAATGACTAGACTATATTAAACAATCTCTAAAAGGAAATACAAAAAAAATGTAAGTATGAAAAGTGATTAATACAATTATATACAGTGGAGTTTACAGATTCCCTTTGTGTGCACCAGTAAATTATCAACTCCCTCACTCCCTCCAAGAATTTCCTCAGCCCTAAGGTTCGGTCTTTAAAGCAGGGAGGGGTGATACTTTACAATCAATAATCTTCAAAGTTGCTTGCCAACCTGACTGTGGTCCATGGAGTAGAGATTCTAACTGGTCAGGAGGGGTCACAGCTAGAGATTGCACCTCAGACAACAGTTACCACACACAATAACAACTTTCAACAATTCTTAACAAGAACAACATACAAATAAGCAAGCAAACAAATCAAGTACCCCTCACACAGGCCAGATTTAAACATCCACACACACCATGGGCCCACCACAGACGCACAAAGACAAGGGGGATGGTAGAAGAGAGAGAGAAAGAGATTGCAGGGAACAGGGGCAGTACTGACTGTGAAGAAATTCTCCTGTGTCTGTCTCTGTTGGGGTCAGTCTAGCTACCCCCCTCTCTTTCAAAATGCTGCTATTTGGTTCAACCTGGTCACCTAGGTGACTAGGCTAGGTAAATTCCTGAGGGGAGGGAGGAGCTCGCTCTCCTCCTCTGGTGGCATTTTGGAACAGCAAGCAAGCATGACTGGCTGTTTTCTCTGTGAATGCCTGAGGGGAGAGGGGACAGAGATGCTTTTTGCTCCCAGCAGAGCTTGGCAGTTTATTGACTAACTCAATCATACCTGAGATTACCCTGGGAGGCTTTGGGTTAAAAGAATTACCTAGAAACCTAACCCGTGGGCAAAGCACCTGCAAGGCTTCCAGGGTCTATGCACCCTGGGCCGCACATAGGAACCAAGGGGGTCACAAAAGCTAATCCAAGTAATGAGATAAGAATCCATAGTCCTTGGTTAAACCATACTTAACCATATAGTCCAGTTTGTGGATAATTTCTCGTTCCACAATTTCCCTTTCAAACCTGCTTTAATTTTTTTTTCTGCCCAAGAACAGCAGTCTTGAGGTCAGCAATGAAGTGTCCAGGGAGGTTGAAGTGTTCTGCCACAGGCAGAAAAGCTGAACTGATGCAGTTTGCAAAATCTTTTTATCCAAAAAGTACAAACCCCCAACACTCAGTAATTAATGGGCCTTCACTTTTCATTACCATTGCTGTTTTCAGTAGGAAGTGGACAGCTGCACTGATCATATCTAGTTGCTAGCTTCCTTTTCAATTTTCAGAGGATAGCCCATCTTTTATCCTTGATGGTGCTACAACTAAGAAGCTACCTAGGGAGTGTTATAGAGGTTCACCCTGCTGGAAGTATGGGCACCCCTTGTTCTTGGTCTTGACTGTATTGTGAACCTGCTCACATGACTAGAAGGGACAAAGGCTCTGTGAGGTACTAAATACCCAATTGGCCTGAGCAGTGATAGACATCTGATTGATTGAATACAATTTAATTGACAAGTATGGGGTGACTGCAAGATTTATAAGGAGTGTGATGTTTGTGTGTGCAGATCTTCCTTGTTGTCTTCATCTCCTCTCCTGGGCCCTCTTTGTGTGGCAAGTAAGGAGCTTGTGAAGTTATTGGATTATCCTGGTGTTTGAAGCAAGTGTCTGAGTAGTATGTGTAAATTGTTTGGTGAGTTTGAAGTGTGTGTGTGAGGGACAAAAACTTACCTGAGTATCCTGGTGAGCTCTTGGAGACTTACCTGGACCACTGATATATACCATACCATACCATACCATACCAATAGTAGTGGTATTTCATTTTAATCATGGAAAAATCTGGATTTTGGTTTACTTTTTTTAAACCAGAAATTGGGGATTTTTTTTTTTTTTTAAATCAGAGAAAACCAGGATCGTGGTGATATGTTACCACATCCAAAAGGAATGCC
>NW_005842704.1:422128-434222 GCF_000455745.1 Alligator sinensis
CGAGGTTGAGGACAACCAACTCCGGTTAAGTCTCCAACAGCTCACCGGGATACTCAGGTAAGTTTCTATCCCTCACACTCATGCACTCACTTCAAACTCACCAAATAGCTTACGCACACTACTCAGACACTTGCTTCAAACACCAGAATAATCCAATAATAATAATAATCCAATAATAAAGCACCACTGATATAGTGGTGTTTCATTTTAATCATGGAAAAATGTGGATTTAAGGTTACCTTTTTAAAATTAAAAATTAGAGATTTTTTTATCAGAGAATACCAGGATCCTTGTGTATCACCCTCCCTGAGTTTGAAATTCTGAGTACCCACAAGGGGAAAGGAGTAGAAATCCTCAGTGTAGTGACTGCTGTCAGCTTGCTATTAGTCAGTTCACTGTGACAGGCCTCACTGCTGCACTATACGGACCACAGTAATTGTAAACTGTTCTCTTGGTTGTTTGTATTCTTGTATATGGTTTATTGTTTGTATATTTATACTGGTCAATGCTGTTGTTTATGGTTGTTGTTTAATATACTTTTCTAATTCAACTCCTTGTCTCCATGCATTCTGATGCATCAGATGGGGCTGGGCTCTAAGCCAATATCTGATAAACTGAACCCTTACAGATCACAAATTCATATTGATTTCACAAAGTTCCCCTGAGGTTTTGAGGCGGATTAGTGAACAGAGACCCTCGGAGTGTTCAGAGGGTAGTAAAAGTGGTTCAAAATGGTACCTAGGAAATCTGCAGGTGTTTTCCTAATGACCATACCCATCCCAAGAGACAACTCTTGTTCATCTGACTAGTGTTTGCAGTAGTGTAACTAGAGGTGGGACAACAGTGGCAAGCACCCCAGGCACTGATGGGCGGTGGGGAGGAGGATTGGCAAAAAAACCCCAGCTTTTGTCACAACTTTACAGTTGTAATCACATAGGCAGTCCAGCAGTTGCTGGAGCCTGTTTGCAGTAGCCACTCTGGCTGCTTTGCCACATTTTTAAGAAGCACTTATTTCACTTTAGCTCCAAAGCAATACTTTTCTGCTTGCAGAGGCTACTTTTGATTTGGACCACTGGGCAGTTTACCAGCCCTGGTTCTGTATAGAAGAGTAACTCTCAGTGCTTCTAGAGGTCTCAGTAGGCAACTGGGGCAGGTGTTTTTCCCATTCCATTCATGCCATTAGAATATCAAAGATATGGATGAGTAAGGTATAGGAAAGTATAATAAAGAGACAGTTAATGGGACTGGGTGTTGGTGGTTTGAGAAGACTGGTCTCCCTTACATATGCTGGATTTTTGTGAATCCCTGCAAACTAATTTAAACTGAATCTTATATCCCATGTCAAACTGTACTTTCAATGTCACATTTAAACCAGGGATGAATTTTTAACCAGATATATTAGCTTAAAGCAGGGTCACAGAACAGAAACCCTGGCAGATTCCCAAGCTTATTTGATCCAGAGATTTTATTCAAGATAAAGGTCCTATTGTCCCCCTACTATATATTTGCATCAAGTAAAAGTGGAGTTTCAAGATGGAGATGATGGATCCAAAAGCTATTCAGATCAGTAAGCTGTTTTCTCCTTGTCTGGATGCATTATGTGTATAGAGAGAGATTGGGCATTATATATATAAAATGTAATTTAGTTGACTGTTCATTTAAAGGCCAAACAGTTTGACAGTTCTTGAGACAGATAACCTATTGTATAGCTTTAAGCGCCAGTGTCCCAATGCAACTTATTAGCAGGCCTGAATTCTCGGTGGACTTACCAGGATTTAGAGAGAGTGACTGCTGGCAGTGAAGTCTCATTTTTGGATCAGCAACCACTTTAATGAATCCAAAAAGGCTATACATAGCATAGCCCCTGGTGTGGTTCAGGCTGATTGAATTGTTAATTAGTATAGTGTAAAACTTCAGTGTGAATCCAGGGTGGTCTGCTATAGACATTTGTTTATATGAACTGAAGAATCAACAGAAACAATGACGTATGCTACTAACTGTGGTTTAACCTACCAAGGCAGGGGGCAGGAGGGCATACTGATGTCTAAATTTATTTTCCTTAAAGAGGGAAAATAAACTCCCTTTATTTATTTTTTAAATTCCCTGCTGTACTGAAATTAAGCACATCTATAATGCATTTATGTAAAGATACTAAAGCACAGCCATTCTGAAGATAATTAGTAATGATTTACTAAAGGTCATCCACGCTTCTCTCCTAGAATTGCAAATTCTCAATTTAGGCAGAGATCCACAATGGTATTTAGATGTTTACTCCTACTTAGACTTCAAACTCAGATTTATTTCAGTGCACTGTTCAGTGGAAGATTGATTTCAATAGAAGTCCAGAACATAAATCAGAGTTGTTGTGAGTCTGATCCTTAATGCACATTTCACATGAGTGGACTGGAGAGCTCTGTATGGTCCATTATGGGAAGGCATCTTTTCTTAAGCTATGGTATAGTGGAAAAACTGGTCCTGACCCTACTGCTGCCACTGTGGCATTTCTACTTTATGTTCATGTAAAAGGAAACAAAATATTAATTTTCATATTTTCGGTGGTTCTGTTGTCTCCACGTGGATTTTTCCTTACTCTGGATTCAGATGTTATGATGATGCTCACTTAGAAGAGGCTGTGAACAAAAGGCAGCACTTCTGTTCTCTTGTTGTTCTGTTTACAAATATTTCTTAAACAGCAAATACAAGAAATGACTACATAAAAGGAAATGTTAATAACATTTTGAGCCTCCCTATATAGGACACTGTAAATGGATAATGTAATTGCAAAGCCACAAAAATCTAATGAGAATTAGCAGCAGGAAAGATGAATAGTAAGAAAAGAGAACAGGAACAAAAAGAGCTCTGCCTAATTCAAATAAGCTAAAACTTCCCTTTGATGTGGCTGTAGAATTTTGTTCTTGTTATTTTGGAAATTTACCTAAAAGACCGTCTACCAACATCTACATGACCAACTAACATCTAAAAGACCAACATCTACATGAGATGTTTATTGTGGAGCTGCCAGTGCCTAATTAACTCCGCAGTAAAGTCTCTGCATCTACACACGTGGGTCTCTTTTAAGTCACAGTAAACTAATAACCATTGCCACAGGTTAGTATTTGTAAATACAAGTATTATCCTGTGATGGTATTATTTACTGTTCAGCAGTGCATGTGTAGACAATGATGGGCTGGCTGGGGCACAAGGGTCCTTCACTGCGGGGGCTGCCTGACAACTAGCCCTGCACTAAAGCACCTTCATGTCCCAGCCAGCCCCTCCACAGCATGATAAGCCAAGTCAGAGCATCCCTGGGTCCACTCCTCTATGGTTTCCCTGTTTCTTGTATCCAAGTTAGCTTGAGTGTCTCTATACATGTTTTATTCTAACTTTTTTAATTGTAGTGTAGACATAATATTGATCACTTAAAAAGGAAAGAGAAACTGAAGATTCACAGGTTCTTGTGGATCCAGACAAGGAACTCTAATTAAATGACTTTGGAAATAACTCTTTAAAATTAAAATATATGTAGCAAGACATAATACTGTGAACAGGCTCTAAGCCTGGGATTTTCAGAAGTACCTAGGTGATTAGAGAAGACCATTGGAATATTGTTCCTAATCATATAGGTGCTTTTGAAAATCTCAGTCTTTATTAAAGCCATGCGAAGCTTCAGTTGCTGATTCGATTCGGAGGAGATTCGGCAGCCAAATCTCTGAGTCAAATTGAATCAGGAGACCCAAATAATCTCTCTGAATCAAATCGGAAACCTCCAATTTGATTTGGAGAGATTCAACGATTTGGCCATAGACATAGCATTATGTTTTTCTACATACCTCAAGGTACCAGGCACGGCTCATGAATACTGAGATGGTGAGGCAGATGGAGTGTCTCATAGGAGTGGGGGTTGGGGAGGGGAGGCTGCGTGCCGGCAGACCCGGAACTGGACCAGTACTTCTGGTGCACTTCTGGGTCTGCCGCCGAGTGTGCAGGGAACACCCCCCTCCCATGCTCCTATGGGATGCTCCTTCCACCCCACCATCTCAGCATTCACAAGCCAAACCTGGTACCTTGAGGTACATAGAAAAAACATATAAAGCTGTGTCTATGGCCGAATCGCTGCTTCTCCAAAACAAAATCAAATCTTCAGATTCAGATTTGGCTGAATCAAATCGGGACAGTGATCCAAATCAGAGAATTGAATCACTGTCCCCTGATTGGGCTGTATCCAAATCCAAATTGAATACTGCCCACTTTGCACACCCCTAGTCTTTATGTATAACTAACAATGTTGCACAGAACTGGAGAGGAAACCCGAAGTGTAACAAGATGAAAAAAAATACCCTGCAATATGCTTCTTGCACAGTAGGCTGGGGCTGGAGTGGAGTGAGATAAGATGTAGTAAAGCAAGCTTCATTCATAGTATCTGTAACTGGGTAAACACATGGACTGCAAGGCCAGAAGAGATTTTTAACTAAATGCATTCTACATCTAATATTTTGAATAACAAAAACCATAGACTTTCAGGTGGTAAGGGATCATTGCAATCATCTAGTCCAGGGGTAGGCAACGTTTTTTGGACAAAGTGCTAAAAAAAGCACAATGTTTACCCTGGAAGGTGCTGGAGTGACAACATGCCAGAGCCCGGAGCAGCTGTTTTCAGCCTCCCAGCTGCAGCCGGCCCTGGGAGCCTGGTCTAAATGCAGCAGGGCTTGCAGCCTTCCAGCCCACCAGCTTGCTGGTGGTGGTGTGCAGAGCAAAATGGCCTTGTATACCATGCTCGGCATGCGTGCTGTGGGTTGCTGACCCCAGATCCAGTCTGTACCAGCATAACTCAGTTCAAAGGACTTTGGTCCATAATTCCTACATTGCACCCATATCCTGGAGATGAGTTTATGGCTACATCTTTTGGAGCGAGAGTGACATTCCATGGAAAAATCTGCTCTTACCACCAAATCGGGATGTATTAGGATGATGCAGGTCTGTTGAAGATATTTGAGTGCCATGGGGCAGAAGCAAAATCTGACTTAGTGGGTGTGCCCAGACATGCATGGACATTTGGTTCCCCAGGGACACACAGCAGTGGTACACCTTGCGATGCCACTTCTTGTCCCCAGGGAACACCCGTGCTATGTGCACTTTGGTGCTCAGCAAGTTGCCCTGAGTGGGGCAGGGGAGGCTGAGGCCAGCACTGTAAACTCATTAAGTTTATATGAGGGTAAATTAAGTTTACTATAAACTTAAAAGTTGCTACTTATTCTGCTGGTTGATGCATATCCGCTTCTCTTTGCAGGAAAATTTTATTTTTTTATGGAGAGGAGGGGGAGTCAAGAGAAGTAAAAGAAGGGATATTTAGATTTTTCTCCAGGCCCCAGTTCTTGCTCCCTCCTTTCATATGGTGGCAGGTTAGAACATTCTATTTTCACTTGTTATTGTCACTTTAAACTAAAATGGAAAAGTTGTGCTCTTTTCCCACTCTTCAGCTAGGAACAAATATTGTATTTATCGCTAGATAAGTTGTGCCTCTGTACCAGAACAAAAATATCTCTGGATTAGCGTCAACAGACATTGCCATTTTAATTAGGGTTTAGTGAGTGGTTGAATGCAGTGACACTTGTCTTCCATTGATTCAATGATGTAGTCCCAGGATAAATGAACAGACATACTTTCCAAAATCTCAGGATAAAACCTCTTAGCTAAGGACCTTTTTTTAAAGATTTGTTCCAGGGCAATGGACAGGATGCCTGTACAATTGCATTTTGTCTCAGGATACAATAAAGTATTCCGGGATAAATGTGACATCTGTTTGCAGCCTTCTATTCATTTCCACCACAGTTCTGCTACAGCTGAAAATCTAATCTTAGATATTCCAAATGACAATACACTGTTATTTTTTTTATTTATGCCGTGATATTTAATCAGTAATACAATAATAATGGAGTTGATTTTGCTTCTAGTTATACCAGGTGAAGGGAAAATATATTTTGAATTGTTTCAGTATAAAATTGTTATGAAAGCAAAATCTGACCCACATTCTAATCATGCAAAGGGGCTGAATGCCTTTTAAGATGAATATAAGTGGGGGCTACCACATTGCAGATCAGTCATTTGGAGACTGAATTGTGCAGAACAATTTTATATTGTGCAGAACAAAACCTAGCAACTACTGCGGGTGCAGACACAAAACTAATTTTTCCTTTTTTTCCCCATTTTCCCCATGATGTTGTTTTCATCCTATTTCATTTAAATACAACATAGCTGTCAGAACGTTATCCATCATATGTCAATTCAAAACTTCACACAACCTCCTGTGAGACTGCAATGATATCTGACAAGTATATAAACTTCATACACTGCTGTTAGGAGAACTATGCTAAACTATACCTTTAGAAGAATTATTTTTCAAAGTTCTTCTCTAGGGGCATATTTTATACAGGATCTGAGTCTAATGGTATCTCTAGGTAAGTTGTGACTGCAGTTGATTTGATGTGGAAAGTAGCCATATACCATGGTAATGGGTGGCAGTGTAAAACCTCAAAACAGATAGAATTTATAAACCTACACATCATAGCAATTTATAAACCTACACATCATAGCTCCACCATTTTATATTAATAAGACTGTTTGCTTCAGTTGAACCAAAAAAGCACATCAGTAGCTTTTAATTAACTGAGCTTATTATAATTGTCATAGCTTAAGGAAAACCACCTGTTTAAACACTTTTAACATACATTTTAAAAGCTAATGCAGTCCTCATGAAAGGTGCCAGATGGACTTTGACAATATTTGTATACCAACCACTATTTCTGTATGAATTTTATAATTAAAAAATATTCAGCAGTTTTAATCAAAGTTCAAGGAAGTTTTTTTTCTAATTAAGCAAAATGGCACCTTTCAGATTGAAAATGTTGTGTGTTTAATATATTCAGCTTTAAGCACAACTCAAGGGGAAAAAATATTTACTAGTACCTCCTGCTACCAAAGTACATATAAATAAAAATTCTAATAAGGGACTTTTAACTGGAATATAAACAGTGGGATAACCATGGCTCAACTTAAAAAAATAAATTAAAAAAAGACAGAGCGAGAGAGAGAAATGCAACTCTTTAACTTAAGTTCTGGCAGTTTTTAACCAGTTAACACATCAAATAACCATCGCCTATTTTTTTCTGGTTGGTACAGGTGAAATGAACAAAGAAAGGTTAAAATGAGACTCTCATTCCTTGCTTATAAAAATAATCCATTTTTTTTTACAGAGTGCTTCTGTCTCTTTTCCTTCCTCTGCCAAATTTACTCCATACCTCCTTTTTTTTATAGTGCTAGCATTAGGTCATTTGATAAAGTAGCTTTCTTTTTGCAGTTCCCTAAGAAATGTCTTTTGTGATGCATTGCGGTTCCTGTGGCCACTATTGTGTCTCACAAAACTTGCCTTTCTTATGGGTTCTGTTCTTACCTTTATCTGTTATGATGCACTTCAGTAACTCAGCCACAAGAGAAGATCACTGTCTCTCAACTATATCCTTCAAGGTGAACAACCTAGTCCCTTCCTAAAATGGAAGCTATCAACTCAGGAAGACATGCATGTTTTCCTTCAGTAGACAAAGTTCAAATGAAACATTATGACATTCCCAAAACAACATCCTTCATACCATTTTAGTTTTTACCGTGCTATTTACATCATCCCTGAATTCAGTCTCTAAAGTGATACCTTTTTTGTTTGCTAGTTTATATATTTTTACCTTTGGGACAAACACATATAGAATCGTAGACAAGTAACCCTGGGAGGGACCTCTGCAGTTCATCTAGTCCAATTCCCTGCTCAAGGCATGATCATCCCTATCTAAACCATTTCATCTAAACGTTTATCTAATATGCTCTTAAAAAACTTGCAAGGATGGATATTCCACAACCTTTCTAGGTAGTCTGTTACAAAATTCAATCACCCTTATCAAAGAATTTCCTTTTATTCAACACTAAGTTTCCCTTGCTACAATTTACAGCTATTATGCTTTGTTCTGCCCCCTGAGGCCACAGAGAATAGTCTGTTAAAAACTACCCTTCATATACCTGAAGACTGTTTGTTTGAAAATCCCCTCTCAGTTTTCTCTTTTCCACTCTGAAATAATCTGTTCTTCCAAACTGTCCTTGTTGTCCAAAATGTTTCAATTCCCAATGGAAGTCTGTCATTCAATTAGCAGAATTCCTAACCTCTGGAAATGATTTCATATAAGTATCCTTTCATCTCAGTTGAAAACTTCTTCTGTAGCTTTTGTTCTCTTATTTTCTATGAGCCTCTTCTTTTCTCTGTTTGACAAACTTTCCTATTCAGGCACTGATTTTGAAACAATGCTACCATGTTTAAATTCCCTGTTGTATGCCCAAAATAGATCATAGCCAAACAGTGTGCCTGCATTGATGCTCAGATCCTCAGCTAGTGTAAATTGATATGATTCCACTGACTTGAATGGACCCAAGTCAATTTCATCACCTGAAATGTCTCTATGATGCCAAAAAAAACAAATGAATCACATGCAGGTGCAAACTACAGGAACAATTCATTATGGGTGTAAATTTTTGCTCATAAAAAATGAAACAATGTTTTATACACTGAAGTTTCAACATTGCTTAGCTTTGTAAAGAATCTTAAAATGTATTTTGCATGGAAGAAGTTATGTTACATAAAACACTGTTATTCTGCTGAAAATGCTAACAAAGGAAAGAAAACTAAAGTAGCTCTTCTCTACAAATACATTGCATCCAGCAGTAATATACTAAATGTACTACTAAGAACAACAATTAAAGAGCTGGGCTTTTAAGCTGTATGCTGCTGTGTAAGACTTTTATTGGTCATTAAAAAAAATACCAAAATCTTCCTAATGTTTTTTAAGTGAATTGAGAACTGTCAAAGGATGTTAAAGGAATTCTTAATCTTCTTTAAACTGCTTAATATTGACAGAGCCACCTGTTTCCTCACCTCTTCTGTAGTGATCTTACTGATATAACAACAAATTGATATTAGAAAAATAGTCACAGTTGTGTCTTTTATAACTTAAAACAAATTCTCAGGGATAAATTCTGCCTTAGATATGTACACTCAACTCCCTGGGATTACATCTGAATTCTAAAAGATTGGTTTCACTTGAAAATCACATTGGTTTAGAATAGATTATTAATTTTTCCCTCAGCGTTGACAGGGACTGTCATATTTGGCATCATGTCATCTGTTTGTTGGTAATGCTGGAATCATAGGGTTACTCACAGCCCACTGACATTATGTTAAATTTTCTAACTTACCTAACTTTCTAGTAAAGACAAGGGAAAATGAGAATTTGGGCAAAATTATACTGCTAGGGAACTTTCCAAAATAAACTTTGTTAGTTTTTCTCTCCCTCCATAAGCGTTCTCCATATTTCTATTTCATCAGCACTAGAGATGTTATTCATATATCATGAGATTTTTACAGATATAAAAATAAATAAAATAAAGAGTCCCCACAGCAACATCTTAGGAGCATAAGCATTTGCACTGAGGTCTTTCAGTTAAAATTCCCACTGTAAAAATCAGTAAGCACATCTACCTGAAACATTTACTGAGTAGACTAATTAGCTCTGCAATAAACTGTGTCTACATGTGCAACTCTATGAGGCCACAGAAACCTGATAAAGTATTTACAAGTATTATCCTGCTGCAGAACTTTTTTTATTCCACAGTAGTACATGTGTAGATGCTGGTTAGGTCACGAGGGTGCTTCAGTGCCAGGTCTGCCAGCCGGCTAGCCCTGCACTGGAGTATCCTTGTGCCCCAGTGAACCCCTCCACAACACCTTGTGCCAGGTCAGAGCAGCTCCAGGCTGGCAGGCTGACCCCTGGCCCCTTGGCCAGCCAGGGCTGCTCCAACCCAGCTCAATGTGTTGCGGTTCTGGGTAATCGTTTAAACATGGCACCCAGAAACCATAAGCTCCAGAGCGATATGCGTGGTATCAGTGACCCATCCCTAGTATTCAGACAGCCTTATTCATTAAGATGGGGAGGGCAGGGGGAGGCGGCTCAAAGATTCAGCCGATGGGCTGAATCTGGCCCACAGAGCCAGAGCTTTCTTATCTGGTACCTGGTGCAGCACCTGGGTTTCATTCTGGACTCGGGCAGCATGCAGCAGACTGTCCCCACATGCAGTGCCTATTCCAGTTGGTCCAGGATGCCAACCACATGCAGCACAGACCCAGATTGCCTGGAGTGTATGCTGGGTTCAGCATGCAGAGGTAGGTGGGGTTGTGGGTCCCCCATATGCCAGGGTCCCCCATATGCCAGATCTAGTGCTCACATTTACTGGTCCAGGATTGTGCTGCAGGCCAAGGGTTTGGAAAATCTACTGATTGTGGGTGTGTGCAAACCTACATGCAACTAGGAGAGATGATTTATATCTTGTTTCACCTTCATGTTAGATCTTTTTTTTCCTGCTTAACTCTTCATAGAATCATAGAAGTAGGGTTGGAAGGGACCTTGTAGATCTTCAAGTCCAACCCCCTGCCTGGGTAGGAGGGAAACTGGGCTCAAATGATCCCAGTCAGGTAGGCATCAAGCCACTTCTTAAAGACCCCCAGGGTAGGAGCAAGCACCACTTCTCTTGAAAGTTGGTTCCAGATCCTAGGTGCCCTAACTGTAAAGTAGTTCTTCCAGATGTCTAATCTAAACCTACTCTCCAACAACTTGTGGCTGTTATTCCTTGTTATCCCGGGGGGGCGCTAGGGGAAACAAGGTCTCCCCCAAACCATTCTGGTCCCCCCTAGTGAGTTTATAGATTGTCACCAGATCCCCCCTCAGCCTTCTCTTGTGAAGGCTGAACAGGTTCAGGTCCCGTAGCCTCTCATTGTAGGGTCTGCCCTGCTGTCCCCGGATCATGCGGGTGGCCCTCCTCTGGACCCTCTCAATGTTGTGCACATCCCTCTTGAAGTGGGGTGCCCAGAACTGGACACAGTACTCCAGCTGTGGTCTGACCAGTGCCCACCTCACCCCAAATTTTGGTATCATCAGCAAATTTAAACAGGTTGCTTTTCACCCCATCGCCCAAATCGCTGATAAAGAAATTGAACAGTGTGGGCCCAAGGACCGAGCCCTGGGGGACTCCGCTGCCCACTTCCCCCCAGGTCGAATATGACCCGTCCACCACCACCCTCTGAGTATGACCCTTCAGCCAATTTGCAATCCATCTGACTGTGTAGGCATCAATGCCACAATCGCCTAGTTTTTTAATGAGGATGGGGTGGTCGACAGTGTCAAAGGCCTTGCTGAAGTCCAGAAGGACTACATCCACGGCGACACCTGCATCCAATGCTTTTGTGACCTGATCGTAAAAGGCAGTCAGGTTGGTCTGACATGACCTGCCCCTAATGAAACCGTGCTGGTTGTCCTTGAGCATCATCCCCGATGCCAGCCCATCACAGATGTGCTCCTTGATGATCTTCTCAAAGAGTTTCCCCAGGATTGAGGTAGGACTGATGGGCCTATAGTTGCCCGGGTCCTCCCTCCTCCCTTTTTTTAAAGATGGGGACCACATTGGCTATCTTTCAATCTATCTCTTGGCTTTTAACTCTTTTGATGTGCAAGTTGCTATACTTGTATAACATCATATGCTATTGACATCACCCTGAATTTGACCCCCAAAGGTGACACACATTTTTAAATGTTTTTTTTTGTTTTCCAGTATATCAGTAGACATCAGTAAATGATACAATAGTTATACTCAAATTCATCATCAGAACTGGCTGCACTAGCACAGACAAAGGAAGGCAGTTCCTGCATTATTTTCTTGTCACACTTGCGTGAGGTAATGAGAAGCACATGAAGAGGAGCAACCTAGCCTGATGAAACAGTGATACTGCGTATGGTTTGTTAACCCATTTCCAGGTATCACCAACTTACATGAAATTTACTACTCTTGTCCACAGTTTATTGAAGCAGTAGAATTTTATTGTGTTCCAGTGCTTTGGTGTAAATAAATTGTTCTGTAATGGATGAAATAGGTGAAATAAAGATCTTGAAAAGGACTCATTACTTGCATTCTCTGAGTAGTAATGATGACAGTGAATGCTGAAAAGGGAAAG
>NW_005842704.1:434253-436368 GCF_000455745.1 Alligator sinensis
AGAGGTTGCCTTATGGTCATATCCCTGATGCCTGCTAAGCACTACTGCAATCCAAACAGATTTGTTTTCATTTTGTATGTGTTATTTCTCTCACTGTGCAATCATGCCTCTTTAAAGACCAGGTTACCGCGCTGTTCCCTGTGGCTACAGTCTCCATCTATCTCTTGCTGTCTCTTTCCTTCTAGAACCCATTTCAAGATGACAAATTTCTTAACTTTTTTTTGTCATGGGACTGATCATGTACAACCTTAGTCAGCAAGGACTGTGGCAAATATCAACTGTATTGTTACAGTATGTGGATCATGGCATATTTCTTCTACAATGGTAAACAGAATCACTTTTTCATCAGTATAAATACATCTTAATGCATTCTCTTTTCTTGCAGGCTATATTATACACTTGAGAGTTACTGCAGAAAACCTGCCTGCTAGTTAGCTCTTGAAACCTTTATCCTGCATATACAAAAAAAAAGGGGAGAGGGAAGTAGAAAAAAAAGCTAGCATTGTATTTTGGTTTATTTTTCATATTTTACTTCAGCAACATTTTGCTAAATATAAAATGTGGATTTCACAGCAAAAAAATGAAGGCAAAAAAGGCCAATTCAATATCACCCCTTATTAACTTTTTCACTTTCCTGGCAGAAATTGTTTCTGTCAATATTTTAATTTCAACTGGGCTCAATAAGAGAGAAAAATGATGGTTGGTGGCAAACTGATAATGGCATTTCAGTTAGTCTATAAATATATGCAACCTATTATGCTATGTAGTTTCTTTCACATAAAGTCCAAAAATGACAGGATATGCCTCGGCACATATTTGAAATGAATGTATTTCATTTTCTAAATTAGTGGTGTTGACTGCTATTTGTAGTGGGGAACTGTAATGAAACAACATGTACAAACAGTTATACTTTCACATAATTGATCCAGGCACTATTTCTGGAATTGAGTTTCGATCATGATGCCAGCTGACAAGTTCTCTTAGCCACCGGGCAGGGTTTCCTATAATAAGTAGCCTGCATATAGGTGGGAGAACTTTAGAGAATCTGAGCTTATAAAAAAACTAGGGGAGAAGCTTGCCAGGCTTACCAAAGGAAAAGGTCTGGTTGGAGCTTCCTGCAGAAGGTAATTTAGAAGCCCGGAGAGATCGAATACAATTAGATATTAAAAGGAGATGTCACTTGCACTTGCTTTGGAGTCCAAGCTAGTACTTATAAAGAAGATGTGTAGAAATGCCTCTTCTAGTGCTCTTTGGTAGCATGACATACAGACAGCTGATCACTGACTGGGGCTAGAGAGGGTAGACATATTGGGTAGTTCTTTAAGGGCACAATCTGACTCAACAAGCAAAGGCCTAGAATACGGATCCAGAAAGAACATCTGTTTAGTTTTTATTGGACTCTGCACGTGTACCTCTAAAAGGGGATGGACTTTAATGGGCCAGATTGGTACATTCACAAATGGAGAAACTGAGGAAGTGAAGTAGTGACCAGAAACTGAATAAACAGAGACCCTGTTACTGAGTTTTTTATAATTAATCTTTGCTTAAAATGTTATTTTCAGAAAATTAAGCACAAAATATATGCCTTAATCTTAGAAGTGTCTACTCACAAGTTCATTTTTATTCACAGGAATACTCCTATTGTCTTCCTTTGTAAATAGTAGTGACTTGAAGGGGACTAATCCTATGAATAAATGATGTTTGCAAGTGTTTTCAGGATCGTGGCCTATATTTAAAAAATATAAGCTGATCCATGCTTGGACCTGAAACAATCTTCTTGCATTAAATTCAACTTCTCCTACTTTTTCCAAAGGAAATTCGCAGAATTCTTACTTAGGATCTCTCTCTCTAGCTTAGGGGATGTTTGGAGAAAATCAGAAAATAATTGATATAATGATGCCTAAATATTTTCCCTGGCTTTTACTTCTTTGCAATTTTTTCTGCCTTACAACTTATCATATCAGCATTAGCTCAGCCTCTAAAATCAAAATGTGTTTCATTTTGTTGTCCTTGCTGAGAACTACTAGGTGGGAAGCAAGTAGGATGATAAAACTAAAATGATATAAGAAGTTCTGAACTAGGATGTGCTAACTTAACTGTAACCTAGGCAGGGAA
>NW_005842704.1:436412-469437 GCF_000455745.1 Alligator sinensis
GAAAGAGTTGTGATAGAGATTCATTAACCTGACTGACTGGCATAAGGGAACATGAGGTTTGGGGGAAAATGCAGAGGGTTGGAAGTTCGTCACCACTTATCACTTGGGGTACATTTAAACTGCTACACTACTATATAGTCAAGTGCACCTTTCAGAACTGAGTGAACCACTTCTGTTACCCTTAAGGGTGTATTATGATTCTTATCTTACATATGAAGAATTGGAGGCTTAGAGAGATTTACTTGTCCAGGATCAAACTGGAAGTCTGCAGAAGAACTGAAAGAGAACCCAGATGCATTTTCTCTACTTCCATTCCCTTAACTGAAGGACCCTCTACATCCTCTCTTTGACTCCAGGTCATTTATGATAATTCCCCAAATAACTTGGGATATTTAAGGACACTCACATTTTTACAAGGCAAGTTATATCGAAGCCCTACCTTATTGTTTTAGGATGCTCTTGATTTCTTTTAGTTATAGTAAGGTGCTGCTACTCCTTTACTTTCCTCAGGAGTTCAAAACATCTTTGATTTCTAATTGACATTCTATTACTATTCTAGTGATATGATCTTTGTTGTACATCATCTATAATTAAATCAGTAATGCAGTAGGTACAGGTATCTATCTTTCATTAAAGAGACTTATCTTTCAAGTATTCCTTTATAAATTGTACATTTGTTCTGAAATAAGTCATAGATATTTAATCATTGAGCTATATGACCAAAGAGGTTGGAAATCTTCAGAGACCCTTGATAGAGAAATTATTTTCTGTTTTACACTGCAAAGAGATGCTTGGCATGATTAAAGTTCCTCAGCATCACCAGCTGAGTATAATCAAAGGTTTTCTGTCCCTGTCCAAGTTGATGACTTTAAGGATGTATCTTATTTACTTATTTTCTTACTATTTTATAGTATTTAGGTGTAACAAGACCTATCCCAGGCATTGAAATATCTTTGGTGAACTGTGTTGCACATGATCTTTAAATGTGTTAAGTCTAATCTAGTTATTACAAAACTGGGCAAAAATTCACGGTACAGTAAAAGTTCTGTTAACCGGCATTTTACAACCCGGCATGCTCTGTTAACCGACATGCCAGCTTGTAAGATAAAGTGAAACTGGAAGTGCCCACCATGGCACTTTCGGTTTCTCTGAGCCCCCACAACCCAGGGGCATAACAGGCTGTATGGGGCTGTGCGGGGCACACCTCCCTGTTTTACAGGTCCTGCAGGGCCCACGGGAGGGGAGGTGATGCGGTGGGAGGGGCAGTGATGTGGCAGGAGGGGCAGCAGGATGCCCCAGATGCAGCAGGAGAAGCGGCAGCCCGGGCTGCTCAATTAACTGGCATATTTTGTTATCCGGCACCCCCCATTCCTGGCAGACGCTGGATAACAGACCTTTTACTGTATTTACTTTTTTAGTAATGGGATAGAACAACACCTATATGAAATTCCTATGTTTTTAGTAGGATAGAAGTGTATTCCAAAATTAGAGTATTGTATTTTATTTTATTGTTTTCAGTGGTAAAACTGTATAAAATGCTACTAAATCAGAATAGTGGTGTATTACCTTCAGAATACACAATCTTGAATTTTATTTTGGTGCATGGTAACTTTTTTTCCTTAGAAATGGCAAATATGAAATATCAGTGGAAGGAAGGAAGGACTTTTGACTTTTTAGCTATTTTATTCAGAGTTTCGGCTACAAAAAGCTGGCCCCTCTAGGGTCCAGGTGCAATATACAAAGCAAAGATAGACACATCACCATCAAATGAAAAGCACCATGTCATTACATTCATAACATCACACTGTGACAGACACCTTTGCAGTATTACTCGTCATGCCTGACATGCCGTTAAGTGGTCCGGACACCTGGCTATGAGGTCACACAGACCAAAGCCCTCTACGAACAAACGATTCCTACCCTGCTGTATCCATCAGTACACATAACAAAAGAGGCTCCTGCCCAGTGCCTGCAATGGTGGCTCAAGGGCAGCATAGAGCGGCTGCAGGCAGGGATAGTTTAGGAAGGCATGAAAGTGTTTCCTCAATGCCCCCAGGGGCAGAAGGGACAGACTGTCAAGGTGGCTGGGTCAAAGTGGGATGCAAACATGCCGGTGGCTAGGATGTTGTGCAGCAACTGCCATTCTTCTTGGTGGTTGGTGGCTTATACAGTGTGCACCAAGAAGGGTGGGCCAGTGGAGAATCTGGCAGCCCCAGCTGCCATTGCCATGGTGTATTGGAGTGGCCTGCCAGCACCTGGGCATTGCAGATTTGAAACACCCAGGCTTACAGGCTTCTATGGGGCAGGGAAGCAAAGGGGCAACCTGTGTCACTGTCAGGAGGCACGGGGAGTGTCAGCAGGGTTCCAGGCCTGCTGCCTAGCTTGCCAGCCATAGCCAGGGTGACTGGCAGTGGGGGGAAGGCCTCGCTCAGCGCATTCATGGTGAGGGGAACCTGGCATGCCTGGAGAAAGATGTCCAGGGTGGCTGCTGTCTCCAGTGGGAGGGCAGCCTGGATGTCACACAGGAGATGGCCTACACTGTGGATGGAGTGCATGTCCAGGCAGGTGGTCAGGGATTTCAGCAAGAACCAGGTCAACTGATCAGGGTCAAGGAGATGGCCCTGGCAGAGGGCATGCACCCAGATCAGGGTGGCTGTGAGGCTGGGGGATGACCTTCTGAGCATCACAGTAGCAGAAAGGAATCTTGGAGTCATAGTTGACTCCAAGATGACATGAATCATCAATATGATGAAGTAATCAACAAGGCTAACTGTGCTTTATAATGCATTAGCAGATGCATGACAAACAGGTTCAGGAAGGTGCTGCTTCCCCTCTATGTGGCACTGGTCAGGCAGTAGTTGGAGTACTGCATCTAGTTTTTGGCACCACACTTCAAGAAGGATGCAGAGAATCGTGAGAGGGTTCAGAGGAGAGCCACTCATATGGTCAGAGGCCTGCAGGCAAGGCCCTATGAGGAGAGACTGAGGGACCTAGATCTCTTCAGCCTTTGCAAGAGAAGGCTGAGAGGTGAGCTTGTGGCTGCCTATAAATTCATCAGGCTGGACCACTCACAGCCTACCCCCGCCCAGGGCCAGCCACCTCAGACAAGGCCATGGTGGAGGGCAGCCGGGAGGAGGCATCATCTGACAGAGTCCTGGTGCCACAGTCACTGGCCACCCCAGCCACCTCATCTGGGGTCGTTGGGCCAGGCAGGGAGCAAGTGAAGGCATCAGCCTTTCCACCTGGTGGGGCCTCTGCACTGGCAGGGTGGGCACCGTAGGTGGGAGGAGCAGGGGAGAGGGCTGGGTAGTAGTTCTAGCCTCTCCTTCTGATGGTGCTCTCATGCCAGAGACCCTAGCCCCCTCAGATGGAACGGGGGTGAAAGGAGGTTGGGAAGAGATTCTGGCCTCACTGGGTGGGGCCTGTGTCCCAGAAGTGGATGCACCATCCTTCAGTGTCACTGCAGTCACTCATGTTCTGGCTGCTTTCCCCAGTGGGCACTGAACTGCTAGGTGGGAAGAGCTACCACACTGGAAACACATGGTCTCCCCCAAGGAAAAATAAATCACAAACCTCCACCCATCAAGCTTGAGGTTCAAGGAGTGAGGCAGAGATCAGGGGCCCTCCCTGAGGAGCATGAAGACCTGCCTTTGAAAGCACAAGACATGCTTCAGCTTTGGGTCCTTGCTTCCAATCACCTGTTGGTGAAAGGGACTTATAGGGACCCCATAGGGCTCGCATCCCTTGGCCAGCTCCCAGTTGGACAGGTGTAGGGGGACATTGGAAATCACCACCTGGATGTCTAGGTGTGTGACAACATAGTGTACACCTGTGATGTCCAGGCTCTCCGTGCCCACTGTTCACTGGTTTATTACACAATTACCTGGAGACCAGCTACATGTGCAAAGTACCTATCACACCATAGAAAGCTCCAACTAGCTATAAAGTTAGACCTCAAAAATGTGTACTAATTTTATAGTTGGTTGCTATTTGTACATGTAGCAGGGTCTTTCCTGCAGCTAACTGATGGATCTTCCAGCTGCAGTGGTGCACCATGTCCAGCACGAAACCCCCAGGCCTGGGGGATTGTGGTTGCCATTATTTTCCAGGATCAGTGGTATGTGAAACCCCTAGGCCTGGTAGATCGTGGTTGCTCCAATCCCCCAAGCTTGGAGGTGGGAGAAATGCCCTAGTCTAGGGAATTGCAGCTTCCATGGTTCTTCAGCCCCTGGGGTGCATAAGGCACCCTGAGGCTGAGGCACCCTTAACTGAGAGGGCTTCCAACCACAGGAGCTTGCTTCTTGCTGGTGCAGGGGGAGTCCAGGATCAGGCTCCCCCTGCACTGTCAATGAGGTGTGATGGGATCTAATGTGTTATCCTACAATCAGTCTTCCTGACAGGTATGTGTGGCATGGTAGGAGGTACAATTGTGTGGAGGGTGCATTAGAACCCATCATGTCTTTACCTGTATATGTAGATGGGGCTTCATGAACTAATTAAGTGGATTACCCTGTGTTCCTAAATGGTATTTCCATATCACCTCCTTATACCTAGCAGTAAAGAACGCATGCAGGTCAGCAAAAGAAGGAAAAAAAACAAAAAACGTATTATAGATTATAGGTTAGAGACTTGGAAACAATTTATATGAACAGTTTGTAAGTACTGGGGCTATTTATTCTGGAGAAGAGACAACTGAGAAGAGATTTAATAACAGTTTCAATTACATGAACAGTGGTTATAAAGGAGGTAGTGATGGACCCGTCTCTATGGCAGGAGGGGTCAAGATGAGACAAAAAGTTAAATTGAAACAAGTGAAATTTAGGCTACTTGTTAAGAACTTTCTTACTATGACACCAGTTAAGTAGTGGAACAGATTACCTAAAGAAGTTGTGGAATCTCTATCTTTGGAAGTTTATAAAAGCAGGTTTGATAAATAGTGAATAGAATAGATTAGACAGGTGATATTACCTGGTTTAGAGGGTTGAGCTAGATGAATTCCTGGGATCCCTTCCAGCCCTCTTTTGTTATGATTCCAGAGAAATCTACATAGCTTGCTTATAAAACACAAGTTCCAAAATGACCTTGGTCTGTTTTTATTTCTGTCCCAAATGCCAGTTCTTTCATGTTCCCTACCTCTTACTCCAACCTGGGATTTGGTTTCTTCTGTGTATTCTGAATGATTGTACAGGAGTTCCCATTTTGCTGTCTGCCTCTGGCTTCCCCATAGACAGAAATCCTCAGAAATGGACTCACTCCTTCACGTACTTGAATCTTAACATAAAACAGTGTCCCCTTTATATACAGTCATTCCATTCAACCTACTTTCCAAGTTACTGATCAGGTGAAAGCTAGTGCTACTCATGTCATGGAAAGACAAAGGAGATCAGAAAAAAAGAATGTACTAATTTACCACTCCACTGTGACTCCAAAAACAACCAGAAAAATGAGTGGTGAGCAGTTGTAACCATATTCATAAAAATCAAGGTATGAGATAAAAGCAGACATGGTATTAACTTCAAAAAGAATATAGTACCTGAAAATACAGTCATAAACAATTCTTGTTGGATAGTACAATAAAACAACAATGGTCCATACCAAAAGGCCCTGCAACTGCTTCAACTCATGTGTCTTAATAAGATTACTGAAATACTATACAAATGTTGTTCCTCATAAGCCTGTAGCATTTGAATGATCTGTGATCTTCTGGGTCAAGGAAAACTCTGGATTTCGGGAGATGAATGTGAGGGAGAACATTTTTAAAAAAAGAAGGAATTATTACTAGTCTTGGAGGTATCAAGACAATTTGATCCTGATTTGCCAATACAATTAGCGTGTGATGCATCCCCATATGGGGTGAGAGTAGTCATATCTCATATTATGCTCATGGGAGAGAAAAAACCAATTACCTTTGCTTTAAGGACACTAAGCAAAGCAAAAAGCCACTATGCAAAAATTGAATAGAAGCATTACTATTCTTTTCAGAATGTGCAAGTGTCATCAGTACTTACATGGATAAAGTTTCACACCCCTGACAGATCATCCTCCTCTCACATCATATCTTGGTATGACACTTGGCTACTCTATTTCTAGCTATCAATAAAATGTAAAGTTTGGCTCTTCTGTTATCTGTCCCTGACTGATATCTAGCACAGGAATTCTGTATTCCATGGTTATGCAGATGGGTTGTCAAGATTAGCTTTGTCATTCAAACATCAGAAGGCTTTCTATTTTTGAGGAGTAGAAAACATATGTGAAAGTTTTGCAAGGAAGGAGTCTATATCCAGGTAGATCCAATTATGTCCCAATTTTTGGACATTCTGGTCCATGAGGAAATCAGGAAATGAGGAGCATACATGTTCAGATGACATGTTCGGTTTGGTAGGATGCTTGTTATAATGTTCCCAGTTGTTTTTTTTATTAGACCTTGAAGACAAAGATATTAAATCAACATTGCATTGGCTTACTGATCCCCTCATTGCTGGTGTAAATGGTACAACTGCAGATCAATGGGAGTTGCAACTCAAAATTGCAGCTCAGTGTGAGCTGCAACACAGCTGATTGATATGATAAATGTTTTCATGTTGTAAAAAACTAGAACTCTTGGTTCCAAAATGATACCTTTTATTAGACCAACTGGAAAATGGCAAAAAAACTGTTCTTTTCTGCAAGCTTTCAGGATCAAAGTCCCCCGTCAGGCTCTGGAAAAAGTGTAGATGGTACAAGATGGTAAAAAGTCCCCATAGGTAGGAAATAAACTTCATTTTTGCACACAGGGAGCTGAAGATGGAAGGCTGTCCCTCTGGGTCCATGAGAGTGTCTTTGTGAGCTGTATTGAGTAGCTCTTTAATGTATTGATCAGGTAATTCCTTCCCTGGAGGTGTTAGATGGCAGGCAGGGAGGTAAAAAAAAAAATGTCCTTGTTCTGCAATGATGTTTAAAATCCAAAATTGGTTAAAATTCATCATCTTCCATGTTTCAGGGGTGTACTTGGTAGCTGTGTTGATATGAGACAAAAATACATACAAAAAAGGAATAAAAAAAAAAAGGAACGAATTCTACCTGATCAACACATCAAAGAGCTACTCTACTCAGAGGGAGAGCCTTCCATCTTCAACTCCCTCTGTGCAAAAATGAAGTTTATTTCCTACCTATGGAGACATTTTACCATCTTGTACCATCTACACTTTTCCCAGAGCCTGACGGGGGACTTTGATCCTGGAAGCTTGCAGAAAAGGACTTTTTTTGCCATTTTCCAGTTGGTCTAATAAAAGGTATCATTCTGGAACCAAGAGTTCTAGTTTTTTGCATGTCTTCACTTTGTAAAATCCCAAGGAAGAAGTAATATATCTCACAATAGATTAAAAATATAGATGAATCATTTAATCCTTAATAGGTGCATCTACATGTTGCCATATGATAGCATTGTTACTGCGCCATGTTTTAGTACTTCCTTTTGGAAGTACTAAAACATGGCACAGTAGCAGCCCTTATTGCACCATACTGGCAGCGCACAAGATTTCCCCGCTATGTTGGCATGGTAGCACGCTATAACTGGGGAGTGCAGCACTATGGCAACATAGCCAGTGATCACATGTAGACTCATGTGATTGCTATGTCACTGTAGCATGCCACAGGGTGACGTGTAGATGCACCCATTGAGACTTTTATTGCTAGTTATATCACCGCACATAGAAATTCCATATTCCATAGTTTCAGATCTAGAACGAGTGTTTTGGGCACTCTTGTGCTGTGTACCAGAGCAAACACTAATCTTTCTAAAAATAGATGTTCCTGGATAAACTTTTGATTCCAGAATATCTATTTCACACAATTGGTTTGCAATATCCCACACCTCAGCATTATATATATGTTAGATTTCTTTTTTTTTTTTTTTTTAATAGGATCTGAGAACATTCCTTTGCTTAAACTGGCTGCAAAGGACAGAAAAGTACTCTAGAGGCAAAAGGTAAAGATGCCGCTCTGAAATATTTTGTATCTTTCTATTTCCTATGTCTCAATTTATTCTACAGTTACTATTTCTCTATTCTCCATTACTACATTCTCTCATCTGCACCCCACTCTGACCCTCCACACCTTTCTAGAATGGTTCAAACATTTTATTTTGAGACAGTAAGTTGCTCCTTGTTGTCTTTTAATAACAGCTGCCCTTAACATCTATTTATTAGAATATAATGTAATATTATTTCATTTTATAAATATAACAACACCTCTGCATGTAGTAAAGGGGCATAGGGAAACAAAAACAAAAAGAAACAATATTAGTTTGGTATTTTATTTGAGATTTTCTCATTTCAAAACAGCTTTCAATATAAGCCTTTTAAATCTGCTTTAAATAAAACCAGAGTATTTTTATTGTGGTGAATCACTGTAGAATAGAATAAGTAGTATTTAATGTGGCCTAGATTTTGATTGTTACAAACTTTTATTTAGAAAGCTGACACACAAAGATATGCTTGCTGTGCACATTTTGGTGGTTCTCTGAAGTACTTGTATGTTTAGCATAAAATGTTGCATTGTATGTTATGCAGAATAAAGTTACATGTAAACAGTAATTAAAGATTTTTTTTTAAGATTGCAAAATTAAATTTAGGCATTTAAAAGTCTAAATTTCCCTCATAATATCTTGCTTTCTCTGGGCATCTAAGGGAAAATCACAAATTTGCCTTAAAATACAGCATACCAACCCCCCCCCCCCCAAACTTTTATATCTTTATTTCTACACAATGTGAAGCCATTTACTGTCAAATTATCCAAATAGCAATAAATGAACATACCAATGCTGGTTTTAGGTAATTTAATGTTTATTCCACTAAGTATGAAACTGAATTTCTTTCCAAACCCATATAAAGATATAGATTATAAGAGTTTAGTGTGAACTGCAACATGGCAGAGAGCACATGGAGACATTTATGGATATTGCCAGTGTAACACTTAAGGGAAATTGTCCAATTTGTGGAAAGTTACATGTGGTTTTTCAGGGTACTTAAAATATAAATTTATAGTGTAATATAGTCTGGCCACAGATTATGGCTATCTTGTTTACTAGAACATTTAATAGGAAGCGCATTATATCTAAATAGTAGCTTCTGTTTAGTTTCTGGGGAAAGTTAAAATAGTGTCTTTAACGTCTAACCTTCATTGTTCTAGTTATCTTAAAGACTGTTCCTATATCACCCTCAAAGACAGCTAAAGGGCTTGTTCTATCACCCCTTATTTAATTTCACTGGACTAAGGCAAGGCATGACATTTTCTATGAAAGGTGTCTTAGCTTCAGTTTAAGTATCATTCAAAAGTAATCTTTCCTCTTTTTTTCTGAAAATTAAATCAATGAGTATTTTTGTTTAAAATCAAATTGTGGAAAAGTCATACTTTTGGCTGAATTTGTGTTGCCCTTATAATTTTATACCATATTAATGCTAGTTTTGGTTTACAGGTGACTCTTTCAATTGTATGTTACAAATATTGTGTCCAGATTATATTTATCAGCTAATTTAAGATCCTGCAGGAGTGACTGAATTGCAGTTACCATGACACAGAAGACTGAAATTGCCACTGGTATACCACAGAGTAAGTGCAACTTTAACAGCCTTAGTGTGATCAATCATTTTAAGCTAGTGGTACTCAGCTTTTTCAGATTCAAGGTATCTCTCCATAACTTTTCTAAATTTATCAGCACTCCATTTCTAAAACTGAAAATAAAAAAATGTAAAAATTATAGTGTGATTCTGCTGTTACAAAGAACTCAGAAAAACCACCACAGGTCAGAATGTTTTTTAGATTATAGATTTTTTTATTTGAAATCTTTGTGTTTACCTTGTGAATCATGTATAATATTGAACAACACCCTGTACAACCCTTAAAAGAATCTCATGGTACCCTAGGGTCCTGTAACAAACCATTAAAAATGCTTAGAAAAATAATTCTTTAATTGATAATTTTGCCCAAGACATCCTGACTTTGGCCTACTCCCTTCTCTCTTTCTCTCTTAATAGTTCTAATACCATTAGTTTTGATGGCAGGATACTGAAGGACAACAGTACCTTTTATTAACTTTAGTATACCAGTGTATGAAAATATACAGTAGGGTCTTCTGTGCCTGCATAAAAAAACCTGAGATACTTGCATAGCAAACATGGCATAGTGCCATGGAGAAGAGTATATCTAAAAGGGTGAAGAAGTCGAATTGCTAGGCTCATTCAGCCCTAGATTTTTAGCTGATCCTGCCAAAAAGGTTGACCTATAGTATTATCAAGAGCCCCTCATCATAACTAGATGCCACCATTGTGTTAGGAAAGTACAAATATCTAAGAAGCAAATATGACTAAGTCTAGTTTTCAAATATATGTATCCAATGTTTTACTGTTAAAATTACATATCAGACTTCTGTGGACACATTTTCTAAGCCATTAATTTGAGAAGTTGGAGGTACACTACAGGCACCCCCCACTTATCACTCTTAATTGGTTCCAGAAAAACCAAGCGTTAAGCAGAACTGCCCTGAGCAAAACCCATTTCCCCATAGGAATGAATGTAAATAGAGATAATTGGTTGCCACTACCACCTCTCCAGCTCCACTGTAGCAGCCTGCCCTGCCCTGGGCCCCCACTGGCCCTGGCCCTGGGCACTGGCGTGGGCTCCACTCTCACACTTGCCCCTCACTTGCTGCTTCTCACCGCCGCTGCCTCTCCCCCACCACTCAACCACTGACTGCTCTGGCCCTGTGTGCCAGCCCAGGCACCGGAGCTCCTGCCACCCCACTCTGGGCATGGGCCCCTGCTGGCCCTGGCCCTAGGCACTGGTGCTCCTGCTGCCCTGCCCTGGGTGCAGGCCCCTGTGGTCCTGGCCCCAGGCACTAGCATGGGTCCCACACTCCTCACCGCTGCTGCTTCTCCTCACCCCCTCACTTGCTGCCACCCACCCCCTCACTTGCTGCCACTCACCCCACTCCACCTCCACTGCTGCTTCTCCCCGCCTGCCCACCAAAACTCTCTGGTTCCACTGAACACTATAGCAAAACTGGCTGAGTGCTCAGTGAAATTTGGTATCAATTTTAAATGAGCGCTATAGAAAAACAGTGCTAACCAAAACCACATTAAGCAGGGGTTGCCTTTACAGGGGTTACTGCCACTGACAATCAGGGCTTCCACCCAGGTTCTAGTCCCGCTTCACAGGGACTGTAATCTGCTCAGCCCTGCCAGTGGCAGGCAGGTGGATGCTTGTGTTTACAATGTGATAGGTGTCTCCTGGTAGAAGGAGACCAGCAGCATAAGGATACTAGATGTCAGAAAAGCAAATGTTAAGAAGCTCAGGGACCTGCTAGGCAGGATCCTTTGGAAGGAAGGCAAGTCTGAGGGGAAAAGGAGTTTTGGAGAGCAGGCTTTACTTTAAGGAGGCCCTTTTAAGGCCCAGGAGCAAGCTATACCAATGTAAGAGGAAAACAGCCAAAACTGAGCAAAGTTGAGTAAGCTTCTGACTGAAACCCTGCAGTCTCTGATTGATTTCCACCAAAAATTCAACAATCATCACCCCTCTATCTGACTATTGCTTGAATACTTTAACACCAGCATTTCCTTTTTGGACACCATGATCAATATCCAAGATGGTAAAATTAAAACCACCATAACTAAGTAACCCATGAACCAACATACATATCTACACACAACCAGCAATCACCCTAAACACACCAACAAAGCTGTAATTTACAGCCAAGTTCTCTGATACCACCAAATTTGCACCGAGGATAATACCCGTGATTGACACCTCACAAATTCAAAAGGGCCTTCAGCCAACAAGGACACTCCTCCAGAGATAGATTGTGCTTTTGAAAGAGCCACCAGAATACCACGTGAAGATTTACTGCAACACAAAAAGGAAATCCCCACAAATTGCACATCATTAGTTATGACAGATCACCCTTCACAGGAACCTACATGGAAAATCCTCAAACAAGTGCAACCCATACTAGAAGAAGACCCAATTCTTAAAGAGAATCCTAGCCTTTAAACAAGCACCGAACCTTGCTAACCTCATCACCAGACTCAAACTCCATATGCCCCAAACCACACCCAATGGATCCAGACTATGCCAGGCCAAGAAATGCAAAACCTGTCAACACATCTTCACCACCCCCACAATAACTACACCCCACAACAGAATCATCAGCATTCCTGGATCTACACCTGCACCTCCAGAAATATTATATATCTCATCCAGTGAACCAAATGTTCTGATGGAAAATATGCAGGAGAAACCAAACAACTATGCACCAGAATGAATGCACACTGAAAATCTATCAAAGACAAGAATACCCTACTACCTGTGGGGGCACATTTCTCACAGGACAATCACTCCCTCTCTGATCTCTTGGTTCTAATCCTCAAAGGGAACTTACAAAATACCTTTGGTAGATGAGCCTACAAAATTCACTTTATAAATCTACTGAATACAAAAATCATGGACTCAATATAGACTTTGGCATTATGACGCATTATGACGCATCGCATTATGACACTTGCCTGATATCTGATTCACTAGGTACTTGCCAGACCTAACCTCTTAGATTATTTTTTCGCCACCTTTTCTCCCCTCCCCTCTCCTCCCCTACTTTTCTGCCCTTTGTCTTCCTAATTCCCAACTATTTCCTTTTTCACAGACTACCTTTTCTCTACTTGGTATTACTACCACTGTATTGCCTTCCTTTGGCATTTCCCCACCCAGCCTGCTTTTTTTTCCCCTCCTTGCCCTGCTTTACCTTTTGTCTTTCTAATTTCTACCCATTTACATTCTCTTTGACATCCTGCAACACTTTTAGCTTCTCTCATTTCTTGGAGTCTCAGAACAGCAGAGACTCCCTATGCCTGAAGAAAGGTGATTGTGGCCGAAAGCTTGTTAAGAACTTTCTCCAACTACTCAGTTGGTCTAATAAAAGATAGCACAACTACTCAAAGAACCTTTCCTGCCTCAGCTTCTGAATATACATTTCAAGTAACTGTAGCTCAGATCTCTGGTTAATAGGATGCAAAAAACATTTATACCTAGCAGATTCAGTCTTGTTTCTCTTGGAAAAAATTCCAAGTGAAACAAACTTCCATCAGTGTATATTTCTGATGCATCTGCCATCAGACTTTGAGACCTATATTTGCTGTACTAAAAGTTAATCATAGGATCATAGGAAAGTAGGGCTAGAAGGGACCTCATGAAGTCATCTAGTCTAGGCCCTTGCCCAAGGCAGAATCATCCCTGACTAAACCATTCTAGCTAACCTGCTCTTGAAAACCTCCAAGGAGGGAAATTCCACAGTTTCTCTAGGTAGCCTGTTCCAATATGTGATCTTTAGACAGAAAGTTCCTCCTAATCTCCAACCTAAATTTCCCTTGCACAGGTTGGAAGTCATTGTTCCTAGTCCTATCCCCTATGGCCACAGTAAAACACTCATACATACTCTCCATGTACTCTGTATGCCTTTTGGTTATTTGAAGACTGTTATCAAATCCTCCCTCAGTCTTCTCTTCTCCAGATTAAAAACCCTAGTTATGTCAGCCTTTCCTCATAAGCTTTACATCTTATGCCCCTAACTATTTCTGTTGCTCTTTCCAAACTCTTCACACCCAACTTGAAGTGTGGAGCTGACAACTGGACACAGTACATGAGATAAGGCCTCAGCACTACTGAAAATAATAGAAGAATCACTTCCCTTGATTTGCAGATGACAATCCAGGATGCCATCGGCATTTTTTTGCAACAGGAGCACACTGTTGACTCATATTCATCTTACAGTCCTTTATAAAAGCCAGGTTCTTCTCTTCAGTACTATAGTCTAGCCAGTCTCTATATGTGCATGCAATTATTCCATCTCAAGTGCAGGACTTTGAACTTGTCCTTGTTGATTCTCATCTGATTGATTGCAGACTATTATTTCAATTATTCAGGTCATTCTGGATACTAGCCCTGCTTTCTGAGGTATCTGCAACTCCACCCAATTTGGTGTCATCCACAAATTTGCTAAACCTGGACCTGATTCCATTGTCCAAACCATTAATGAAGATATTAAATAATACTGGACCCATGACAGACCCTTGTGGAGCCCCACTTGGTACCTCCTCCCTATGAGACGTTGAGCCACAGGTGCCTACCTGTTGAGTAAGATGATCCAATCAGTTATATATCCACCTTAACCATTGTTTTGTCTAGTCTGTATTTCTTTCGCTTCTTAATGAGAAAGTTATGAGAGATGGTGTAAAAAGCCTTTTCAAAGTCAAGGTATGTCACATTCACTGTCTCATCCACCCAGCCTGTCACCTTTATCTTAGAAGGAAATCAGGTTGGTCAAGCTTGACTTCTTGGTGATTCCATGTGAGCTGTTCCTGGTAACTTTGTTCTCCTCTAGGTACTTCACAATAGATTTCATGAAGACCTGCTGTATTTTTAGGTCTTGAGAGAAGTCTGATTGGTCTGTGGTTCCCTGGATCAACATGGCTTCATTGTGGGCAGGTAACTCACCACCTGGATGAGAGAAATGAGGTTGATGTCATATACTTGGATTGTAAAAAGGTCTTTGACTTGGTCTCCCACAATGTCCTCATGGTAAAATTGGGAAATTGCAGCCTCAACAACTTAATGGTCCAGTAGCTAAGAAACTGGCTCTGAGGTCAGACCCAGAAAGTGTTAATAAATGGAACTGAGTCAACATGCTGAAAGGTGACCAATGGTGTCCCCTGGTGTTCAGTATTCAGACCAGTGCTTTTCAACATATTCATGAATGATTTAGATATGGGTGTCAAAAGTCTACTGGAAAAGTTTGTGGACACCACCAAGTTATGAGGGAGTGCAGTCATGCTGGAGGACAGGCTGAGGATATAGGCTGACCTGGACAAGCTTGTAAAGTGGGCAGATGAAAAACTGATAATGTTTAACACTGAAAAATGTAAAGTGCTCCATCTGGGGTGAAATAAGCTGCAACATAATTACAGGCTCATCAGTGCTACATTAGCTAGTACCAGAAGTGAAAGAGACCTAGGGGTCATGACCAACCACAGAATAAACATGAGCTACCTGTGCAATGCTATAACCGGCAGAATGAACAATACACTGGCATGCATCAACCAATGCATCTCAAACAAGACTAAGGATGTTATCCTCCCTCTTTACTCAGAACTGGTGAGTAAAGTAGGAGTACTGTGTCCAGTTCTGGGTGCTACACTTGAAAAAGGATGTGAAGAAACTTGAAAGAGTCCAAAGGAGGGCCACATGAATGATTAGAGGTCTGGAGAACAGGCCATGTGAGGAGAGGCTGAAGGACCTGGGACTGTTCTGCCTGGAGAAGAGAAGACTTGGGTGGGGGAGGAGAGGACTTGGTGGCAGCCTATAAGTATATAAGGAGTTAACATCAGGGGCTAAGAGAGCATCTGTTCACCAAGGCACCCCAGGGGAAGAAAAGGAATAATGGACATAAACTGGTAGCAAATCACTTCAGATTGACTATAAGGAAAAACTTCTTCATGGTTTGAGTGTCCAGAGTCTGGATGAGACTCCCCACAGAGGTGGTACAGTCACTTACCCTGGAGATTTTCAAAAGATGACTGGATGCACACTTTGCTGGGGTCATCTGATCCCAGCAGTCTTTTCTGCCTAACAGCAGGGGGCTGGACCTGATGATCTCATGAGGTCCCTTCCAGCCCCTAACTTCTATTAATCTTTTTCACTTTCTTAAAGATGGGTACTATATTTGTACTTTTATAATTATCTGAGACCTCACCAAACATCCATAAATTCTCAAAGAATTTGAGAATGACTCAGAGATTACTTCAAATAATTTCTTCAGAACTGTATTGTCCAATCCACTCAGCCCTGCCAACGTGAGAGTTATTAGCTTCTCTAAGGCCACATTTACATGTGCAGCAGACTGCACAGTTGCTACTGTGCAACCATATAGTACTTTTATAAGCAAGTAGTAAATGACTGCACAGTAACTGGTGTTACTTCATAGTGCTATCACTGCACAGTTTGCTTGTTTTTTCCCAACACTACTGTGAAGTAGCAATGAGCTACTACATAGTAGCTCATTACTACTGTGCAGTATCATTGCCACATGGTTAGTGCCCAGTGATGCTACTGCACGGCACAACAAGCTATGGCACAGTAACTTATTGCTACTGCACCATTGCATCTTATGTAGATGTGACCTAAGTATCCTATTCCCTAAGGCAACTAGGCTCCTTTACCTGTTTTGCCATCACTCTGGCCTGTTTGTCTTATTCTGTATCTTTATTGCCAGCTGTGCTTATCATTCAGTAGCTGCTCCTGTTTATAAAAAGACTGAAATAAAAAAAAAGCTATTAAATACAGAAGCCTTTTCTGCATCCTCTGTAACAAGATTACCTTATGCATTGTGTAAGTGACCTACTGTTTCTTTGTTCTTCCTCTTACTTTGACATACTTGTATAATCCCTTTTTGTTGCCTTCTATGTACCTTGACAGCTGCATCTCAAATTGTGCTTGGATTTTCCTAATTTTCTCCCAGAATGCCTGTGCAATACTCATACACTCTTCCCTGGTACTATGACCAAATTTCTATTCTTTGCAGCATTTCTTTTTGAGTTTCAACTCAATGAAGAGATTTGTGCCTAGCCAGATTGGTCTCCTGTTACACTTCCCATAGCATCAGTATAGCTTGCTCCTGTTCCCTTAAAAGTGCTTTCTTAAACATGGCCAGCTTTTCTGGACTCCTTTACCCCTCAGACCTGCCTTCTAGAGGAGCCTCCTCACTGGGCCCCTCAATTTGTTAAGGTTTGTTTTTTGGAAGTTTTTCCTTTCTTCCCTTGGGATCCTGAATTATCATTCTGTGGTCACAGTTTCTCAAGCTATCTTCTACTTTCACATTCTCAACTAATTCCTCCATATTTGTAAGCAAATAGTTGTGAAGCACTTCTTCTCTAGTTAGTTCTCTAGTTAGTTCCTCTCTATCACCGGCACCAAAAAATTATCTCCAGCACACTTCAAGAGGGTCATACTACCTGTACACTACTGTGTTTCTCTCCTAGCATATGCCATAGTAATTAAAGTCCCTCTGAGAACCAAGTCCTGTGATTTGGAAGCTTCCATCAGTTGTGGACAAGGTCTTCTCCACCTCTTCTTCCTTGTTTGGAGCCCACCATGACATCCCTCTTCCAGCTCTCCCCTTTGACCGTTACCCAGAGGCTTTCAATGGGTTTCATAGTGTGCATCACCTTTATATATAGGGATACATATGTTTCCCCCCCCTGTCTACAAGGTGCAAATCTATCAGGCCTTCTACTCGACTTTAGACAAACATGGCTAACTGTCCCTTCCTTCCCAACCATGATGGTACTCCCATCATGTGAATCAGATTTCCTTCTCATAGTAAAGAACTTATCACTCATTTGATGCATCTGATTTTTGGGGTAACGTGGATTTTGGGAAGTGCTGGGTGTGCAGCTGAATAAAAGTTTTTTTCTGTGTCTCAGCAGAGCTGCCAGTCACAAGGCAGGATGATATATTAAAACTAACCTTGCAAATGCTTAGGCAAGCAGTTTTCTAACAAAGTCATAGTGTTAGAGCCCATTATGTAAGAAGAACAAGACGCAGCCCACCAGCTATTGTCAGAAGATAAAGCAGAAGCAAGACCTTGGAGATGGTGCTGAAGTCAGCAAGGAACTAGAAAGAACCAGCAAGAAACCACAATTGACCAGGAGATTACAGGGGCCAAAGTCTTATGCATGTGCTCTTAGCAGAATAGCATGTAAATGACTGAAATGCATAGGCAATACCATGCTAAGGAAGTAAACAGAGGCAGAGCTTGAGATGGGAGGAGAAATGGGTGGAACCAAAGGAGGGACATAGGCAGGGTGAATGTTAATAAGCATCGATCAAGGTGTATAAAATGTGAAAAGAACTATTGTACAGTGCAGGTTCCCAGTTTGTTGTTTTTTGGGACCTTTGCCCGAAGCTGTCTCTATTCTGAATAAATCTGTTGCAAGCAATGTGTGCTGGTGTTTGCTCCCTGCTTGCTCTGGCTAATGAGTAACAGGATCCATGGGCAATTGGACCATCGTCTCCCTAGTCATTGGGCGCCACATGGAGTCAGGGTCTAACACTGATAAGGACAATAATACAAGGCATATCTAATTTGGCACACTGCAGAATCAGATCCATACAAAATTTCAAGCTTTCTATCTTCACTCATGGTTTGTAAAGGAGGACTTGGGGGGCGGGGGGGGGGCATGTGGCAAGGGGGGGGATTTTATATTTGAAATCTAAATGACTCTTTCTGTACCAAGTGGAAGAGAACTTCAGTAAGAAGTGAAGACTTCTGAACTGATATATAGTAAAAGGACCATATTTAATCATCTACCTGGCAGATGGAAGAGAGAAACTTGTGTTTGTTTGGGTTTTTTTTCTGTCATTAATGTGGCAGTTTCCTCCTTGTGACTTAAAAAATAAGACCCTAAACAAGAGATTATATAATAACTGCCTAAGTGATACAGTTTTCCAGTGAATGCGGAATAAGTTGACTTTTTTGAAGAATGAAAGCAAAGCATTTCACCCCCACCTTTCTCCCTTTTGTAAAGCTCAGCTAAAAATTAAGTCTAGAAAATCAGATTTACTTTTTCATTTGAAACCTAAGTACCTCACACATATAGTCTGCCCCATCTACCCATTGTAGTTTTTAAGCAGACAGTTATAATTATTTTAACCAATTTTGAAATTGACAAGTACACATCCTAATCAACTTCTTTAAAGAAATTAGACAATTGTAACCTAAACAAGTATTGATTCTTTTTCTGCAGTCCTAAAGGTTGTGGGATTTTTTGCTGTACACTATTCTCCATAAAAGTCAACAATGTGTAGTAGAAAGAAAACATAAAGCAGACTCCTACCACAGTTTATCACAATAAATTGAAACTTACTTGACTTCTCACTATAATTTTTGTGAGTCATTCAAGACAAAATTGTGAAAATGAGCTTTACTTTTATGCTTTTGTTTTTGCTTTTTATTTATTTATTTATTTTTGAAGTGCTAGTCCAGGTCATCATTTTCTGCACTATTTATAATCTCTTTTGTATGGGGAAGTTGACCTTTACAAAATTTAGATATGGACAGAATATAAATGTGTGAACAGATTTCTTCCACTTCTTTGAAGGGGGAAAGGTAATAAACACACAAAAAGAAGATCCAAGAAAGGAGGTCAAATGATATAATGCACATCATGCTGACCCATAGTAACCATGAGAAGCATACTACAATGACTTTGTTGTTATCGAATTCTAACCTGAAGAAGAAAGATAGATGGTACAAAATGCAACTGTCTTGTCAGGAGGAAACAGAACCTCTTAAATGCCTGTTTCATGTGTGAAAGTTCAGTTTGGCAATTACTAATGTCCTCTTTTACGAAGATATTTAATATGAAAACCTCTGAAGTGTATAAACATGATTGTTATTATGTTGCATATTTTCATGCCCTGAAATTGGCCAGGATAGTCTGTAGATAATGCACAGTTCTTACTGCAAATCACATACATATTATCACAAAATGCATACAAGCTCTGTGATAAGAATCAGGTTTCAGATGTATGATGAAATGTTGATGCCTTTTCTTACAGCTTTTCTAAGCATTGCTCTCTGATTTCTTTAACTGAAAACACAATGAAAACTGAAAGTTAATGACACCTGTTATGGATAAGTATGCTTTTGTTTGCTTGCTTTCTTGTTTTGAGGATTTTTTTTCTCCTTCGGTTTTAAAAGAAAATTATAAACTCTTCTCTCCTCTATACTAAAAAGCACAAAACAAAACAAAGGACTCATTTGGAATTTAATTGAAGAATTACTCTTATTCTGTCTCTAAGGATGCATTTGAGACTTCAAAGGATTTTTTTTTCAGGACAGGAACATCCAAAAACCAGTAGGCAGAAAGCAATGTTGTCTTTTCCTTATCAGAACTCATTATGCATATATTTATTTTGTCTACTATGCCATAATTTTATGACTGTTTTTATGTCAGTTTACTCAGAGTCAAAAGTCTGATCCTGCCAGTGCTTACCTAAATGTGCAACTTTATACATGTGAATAGTCTTGCTGTGTATTTTTAGAATTGGAAGTAAGTTAGGCATTACATAGAAAGGGATGAAGTCTGTAGCAGTAAAATATTTTATGGCTAAGATTACGGGGAGGATAGTGGGATTATAAACAGCTATAAAGAGGGGGTGAGAGGGAGAAATATATTAAAGACAGCTAGGGAATTTCACTTCTTGTCACATTCATTCAAAATGGTGATATTTTACCCATGTGAGAAATTACTGCTGATAAAGTAGTTCTTGGGTTTTAGGTGTACATTTTATTGGATGGGAGTTAAGCATGTGCACTCAGAAAAGGGAGTAGACTGCCTATAGCACCTAAGATTTCCCTCTAAGGTTCATGTCTTCAGTCTGAATTTTTGTGGACACAAAGCAGAAGACTTATAACAAGAAAATTCTGATGAAGATAACATAGCCCATTATTAGTCCAGTGCTGATATATAAAATAACTGCAGTTATTTAGGGACTTCTTTCTTCAGGAGGAGCTTTAAAAGTTCCATACCTATTTTTTTCAAAGAGAAAGTGGTTGCCTTGATGTTCTCCTCAAACTCTTCTGCTTTGTACCAGCTGATTGTGTGATGTTCTCTATTTAGTATGTAGCCATGGTGACATGAAATGAAAAATATTAATTGCCCCTGGTAACATCATGCCCCCTGGTAGCACTTTGGTTTCCACTTCACTCTGGCTCTAGGTTATCCTCCCTTTTTCCCCACCTGCCATGCGTTGATGTTCTCCATTATCTTTGGGACGGTAGGCTGCCTAAGGGTGCTAGCATGAGCCCTGATCTATCCTTCTGTCAGCAGATCCCCCTCAGACCCTGCTAGTCCCCCACCAGCTTTCACACAGGGCAGGCCTGTACATGTCCCAGGATACCCAATGACTTACAGGATAATCACAGCCTCCAGACCTCCCTTAGAACCATGCCCATGCCTTGCAAATGTTTCTAGTCATCACTTAGGTGGGCCCTTCACCCCAAACCACCAGGCCACCACTCCCTTGTTGGGACCTCAGCTAATCATGGCCTCTACCCTTCTTCTCTGGCTGGTCCCTTTAGCCTAGACTCACTGCCCTAGGCCTGGCTTCTTTGCCTCCAGCCCTGCTGGTCATTAATATCTCTGTGCCTCTGGCCCCTGTAACTCTTGCAGTGGGCCCCAGACACAGATCTTGTCCTTCTCTGGGTACTGGTCTGCTGGCCCTTGGCTCTGCCCCTCCAAGGCTGCTGGGCCCCTGGCCCAGTCTAGCTTTCACCTTTTCTAGACATCTACTTTCCTCAAGTATCAATCCTCTGAATAAACCTTCCCTGTTTCTTGATCCCTCCCTCCTGACAGGGCTCAAGGTTCTCTTATGCCCTCAGGCACTATTGGTACCTCTGCCTTCCCTTGGCAGTTCCAAACCCAAACCACTGGTCAAACTTGAATAAAAAACATAAGGACTATGGCTATAATTAAATTTTTAGCTCAGGCTATATACCAAAAACTCCTATCTAGCCTTGGGCCTTAGCCCCCAGCCCCTTCACTTGCTGTCTCCAGTCATAGCATGCTCATAGCCCATCTTTCAGAATGGGCATCTCACTGCTGAGCTCTCCCTTCTTCATACTCTGAGGCCAGACTGCCTGGCTTGCCTCAGGCCCAGGCTTATTTGCTGTTCAAGCCCTGCCTGCTGCTAGTCAAGTGACTGGCAACCCTGGCACAGCTGGTTCTCTCTCTCCCCCCCTAGTGGGCAGCTTGTTGCTGCTTCCCCAGTTATCATACCCATGCCTCTGTTGCTTTGGCAGGACTCTTACCTATCATACTACTGTTGTGCAACAATAGCATGATAGCACAGCACAACAATAGTCCCTCTCAGATTCTGACCTCTGGCTGCCTAGTCTTTTGCAGCCAGCCCTTGTTAAGCAGCCTGAGTGTTGGCTGCTACTGTTTTTTTCCATCTTAAAGTAATAGGAGCCCTAGGCTTCCTGTTAGAGCCCTAAGAATGAATAAACGCTACTTATTGTCCCAACCTCCTTAATGACTGGGAAATAATAAATAATATGCAGTCAATCTTTTTATTAAAAAAAATATTTGAAGGAAGTTCTTTTATTTTTTCTTTATATTTCCAAATGTTCAGTGTCTTACTATAATAATAATAATGCTAGCTAGCTCTTGCATACTAATGCTTTAATAACTACAAAGGAGGGTCAGCTATAATAGGACTTTACAAAGGAAAGCAGTAGCTTCATCTTGTAAGGGGTGAAATGGGAGGGGCTAGAAATGAAGTGATTTGCCCTTGGTTTCTCAGAAGGCTAGTAGCCAGATCACACTCGGGTCTCATGGTGCCAATTCTAGTGCTTTATCCACTAGGTCACACTGGGTGCATCTACACATGCATTTACTCTGGCCTAAATTTATACCGGTGTAAGCTACTCTGGTATAAATACTTTCAGGCAGGTATCTATACGTGCAGGGATTCAGGAGCAGATTTGCACCCAGTTTCCTGCAGCCCTTCAATGGGTCCCTGCCACCACCAGGGTAAGCTCCAGGCTCTCCCTGAGTGCTAGCCCAGAGGCTGGCACGGAGCACCAGGACAGGATACACTTGTTTTCTGGCCCCAGGGGGTTGTCCCTGCCCAAACAGCAGACAATGTCCCCCTGAACCAGCAGCAGGGAGCTCCTGGGCCTGGGTCCCTGATTAAAGGCAGGGGAAAGAGGTGCAGGGGGAGGGGCAGGTCCCAGCCCCCCTGCCCTCATCTGCTGGGGTTGCTAGCTACTTCACTGGTATATTGGAGTAGGGGGCTGGGAGCTACCCTACCCCTTCAGCTTTTTCCAAACCCTGTGCCTCAATCACCTGATTTAACTATTTTAAGAGAACCAAATGAAGTACTAAACAGCTAAAGCTTTGGAGAATATAATCCAGTACTGGTACATTTTAATGTAAATAAATCAATTATAAACCAGCAATAAGAAACAATAAATAATGTGCTCTGTTTCTTATCTATTGAACTACATTAACTATGCACAGTGTGACAATGTGTGGTTGATTAGACATACAGTTGACTGGACTGGACTTGTTTCAACAACTTGTATTTTTCAGATGCATCACATGTTTAGAAAATCCGGGCTTCTTTTAAGAAAATCCTAATGCTTGCTTGTTTCTTCCCTCCCTTTTTTCCTCCCTTCCAATAGAAGAATGAGCCTTGTATTGATTTTTTGCCACTTGACTAGATGACTTCCAAACTTTAGGCCAATTTTTTTTTCTTGTTCTTTTTATGACTTTTGTCACTTTTATCTACAGTATATGTATATCTGCTAAATCAGTACTATCCAAAAAATAACTTGGGAAACTATTGATCTGAATAATGTATGAAAAGTAGCATTTTCTTACTTTTTAGCAAAGATGAAACCAAATTGCTGTAGAAAGTAATCACATTACTAAGATGCTCTTATTTTCTGCACATATACTGTGGATTCTATATTTGCAAGTAGTTTTATGATCTAGAAATAAAACTAAACTACTATTGTAAAAATAAATGAAGAGAGTACATTTTGTAATGGAATTGTTCTTGTTCTTCAGTAAGTGGCCTGACCAAATCCTATTGAAAAGACTTCCATACATTTCAAATGGATTTGTCTCAGTTGCAAGCATCTACATGGATTACAGGGGTCAGATCCCTGGCTGGTATAAATCAATATAGTATCGTGTACATGAAATACTGAAGTTACACCCCAGTTTTTATTTTGGTCCTCGCTCTTAAAAAGCTTTGTATATTCCTTGTTCATTTTCAAAAAAAAAATTTCCTAAGTAGCACTTTATTTTTGTAAACTTTTTTAGATAGGATAAATAGCCAAAATTCATGATAGCAGCAAGTCAAACAATGTTTTCAGTTTTCTGTTGCACCCCCCACCCCCGAATTAATTCCATTGAAGTTAGCAGAGTTAGTACAGATTTACTGTTTTGCAACTGAGAGCAGAATTTGGCTACTTAAATAGAAGCTGCAAAGTTTATTTTTGTACAGTATTTGGCAAATATAATTTAAAATAATAGCTTATCAGTTTTGTTTTTGCTTTGTTTATCGTGAACTACATGTTAGCACCCTGTCTAGGATTAAAGACTTTTATTGAAATGTTTTCACTGCATCTTAGAACACTGAAGCACAACTCAGGTCTGCTGCACGTTTTAATTGTTAATAGGCAACTAATCTTTTGTGATTCTGTTGGATAGTAAAATGTATCCATTTCTTTTAAAGAAACAGGAAGGGAGAAACTTGTAAACATTAACTGTGTCTCAGAACATGCTTTAACATTACTTTAATTTTGGGACTCTTTCAAAGACTTCAAATATTTATATTTGGACTTTTCCCCATAAGTATTTATATACCAATTGTTTGAGCTCTGCGATGAAAGGAATATTATGGATTAAATTATTTTTGAAAATGGAATGTGCTCCAATACTTGCTTACTAGGAACATTTATAATTATGGTAGGACATACCATTTCCCCCCACTAATATTTCTTCAAAGAATTACTAGCTTGTGAATCTGGCATTGATACTTTCTCTATTAGTATCAGCCTGAAAAACTGTACGCTTTTCGAAGGTTGTTTGATGTTTTGCTTTTTGGATTGTTGAATGAAAATATATTTAGCCACTACTGAGTTAGGGTTTTATGATGAAACAATCCCCCATCCTCCTGCCCTGTCAGCATTTTATGATGTAGACTTAGATTTTTCCAGCTGGATCCCTGAACTTACGCAAAGCCTTGCTCAAGTCAGTAGGTTTCTATGCAGCTGTTCGGGTCACTTGAACTTGCAGGCTTGGAACCTTTTTGTACTCACAAGTCATAACTCAGAAATGTCTCAACAAAATATCCTACACTTTAAATTCTACAGCTATCCTTGATGCAGAGTAACTAGGAAAATGTTTTAAAATTGTAAATATTATATTTATATTTTTATGAGAGTAAAGGAACAACCTTGTGTTATTTACGTATATAAGAATATGAGCAATCAATAAATTAAATAATTTTCAAGATTTAAAAGGCATTAAATATTTCTGTAATATAGGAAGGACATTTTGGAGGGGGAGGAGGAGAGAAATAGAATGAGTCAGGGAGGAGAAAACTGTAGAAGGGTTTGCTTTCCAAATATAAGCCTGACAATGCAGCATGTGCCAGTAGTTAATTTGGGAGCTGGTTTACTCGGAAAGGGCAAGATAAGATCCAGGCATGGCATAACTTCCATGCTAACTTTATCCTGAGAAATATCTGTCATCTCAAATTTTGCTAGGCAAGAAAGCCATGCAGATTTCCATGGAAAATCTCTAGATATCACAAAAAAAAAAGATTGACTGAATATGGACATTTTATACTCTAGGTTTGTTCTACTTATAAGTAACCCTCATTAACAAACTGTCATTGATTTACGTGGGTATAACGAAAATATGGAGTAGGCTATCAATAGCTAGATATAAATAAGTAATTGGAGAGAAACTAGGAAGCATGCAAAACTTAACTATTTCCAGTTTTTGTTATAAAACTTAATAATATTAACTGCCTATAAGTGTTAATAATGCAAATACATAGACTCCAAGGGAACAGAGAACCACACTTAAGAAGTGTGCATTACACAGACAATCCCAGGTGCAGCTATTAATTGCTTCAAGTACCATTCCAGTTATCCCACCTTCAATACCTTCCAAGAAAATTTCAGCTTTTGCCATCCTTCTTCATAATATTCAAACTTCCATTATTATTCCTTGCGCTATTTCATTCTTCCTATTTTTGCTATTTTCATCCTTGCGCTATTGCCCTTCAGTTCTGTTTCACCAGTAGCAGAAAATATTATATAATCTCTACTGCTTTTAACAATAGGCATATTGAATACAATATTAAGTTAGAGATGATGTTCTAAGTAGAACAAGTCACCATATATTGTTTTCCATCGATATACAGAAGCGGTTTACAGGCATGTTCTCATGAGAGTTATAGGAAGACGCCAAGACCTAAAAGATTCAGATCAGTTTTGACAAATTCTAGGTAAAAGAATGCAAGAACATGTGATTATGAAGCCTCAAATATGAACTCTCTAAACAAAACCTCCAGAAATGTACATCATTATAATGTTTCATTTTAGTATGCTCTTGTGTTTTTTATACAACTGAGACTGGGTAAGAAGTATTAAAATCCTGGTAGAAAATCTTGCCACATTTCCATCCTAGTGTTAGAAATCCCAGATAAATTTCAGAAAAGGAGTCAGATAAAATGACTTCACTGTTTGGAAAGTTAAGTTTGCCTAGTGCTTTCACTGTGCTTCTACAAAACAAAATATCCCTTTGCTTTTGAACTGTCCAGAATATATTAAATTCACCCATTCCCATTCTTCAGAACTGCTTCTTCCAAGGTGAATGGGAAAAAAATTAAGTACATAAACTCATGGTGGGTGTCCAGATGAGCGTGGCTATGTGGCACCACATAGTCAGGTGTTCTTCGCACTGTGAGGACACACTGCCCATGCGTGCACTGGTCTAGGTTTTTTTTACCCCTGCAAATCCAAGGGTCAAAAAAACCCCAAACAAACAAACAAAAAGAACCACAGGAAAAAAAATTGAAGTACTTCACACATGGGCAGCATGTGCCACTGAGGAGTGGAGCCAGACCACCTGAAGTCTCACTGCAGCTGCTAGGCCGCTCTGCCAGGCATGATCAACACAGCTGCAGCCCTGATGAGACCCCAGGTAAGGCTGCTGGGGCCAGCACAGTCCCTACCACCCCCAGGGTACCTTGCTGCATGCCAAAGTATACATGGCATGGGCATTCCCCGGGGAGAAGTAGCTGTGGCACCACATGTGCTACTGTTACTTGTCCCTGGGAAACCAAATGTCTCTGTTCATCTGACTGCATGGCAGCATCCAGACATCAGATTTAAGGTTGCATTCAGAACCATAGCTCAGCTCCCTTGTGAATATACATTTGTTAGCAGCTGGTAATTACATGATCACATTCTAATTTTTTTCACAATGCACCTCCCCTCCATTTAGTTCTATGGATGAACAACCTTAGTTATTGGCTAGATTGCCTTAATTACTGTGCACAACAGTTGACTAGAAATAAAGACTCCCTATTTCTTTGGAAATTCTAAAACTTAAAAGAAAAAAAAAATACCCTCAGGAAAAAGAATGAAATTATAGAAGTTCACTGGGAACCACACTTCAACCTTTTCAAAATGTTTCCAAGGACTTTTAAGATGCCCCTGAGACTTCTTATCCCAGCAGATAAAGGGGGCCACATAGCTCACAGAAGATGGAGGCCTGAAACATGGGGCAGTCCACCTGATGGTGTCTGAAGACCTGGAGATCCTGGAAGCCTTGGTATCCTGAACTCTGAGAGAGCCTACATCATATGCTGACCTGTAGGCCAAGGTCCCTGGGATTAGGGTGTGAGGAAATTCCCCTCTCTCTGCCCCTAGTTTGGATCATTTCAGGGAGACCCTTCTCTCCCACTTGCTTTCTTTTTGGTTCAGGCTGGTCAACCAGGTGACCCGGCTGGATAAGTTCTTGAGGGGAGGAGGGAGCTGTCTCTTCTTCCAGTGAGCATTTTGAAAAGCTACAGTAAGGTGCTTCCAGGTGGTTGCCTGGATGATTTTCTGTAAGTAAAGACATGAAAATTAGCCAGGAGTTAGGATTCATGTCTAGACCAGGCACGTTTTAAAAGAATTAATATGTTCAAGACTGTCTAAGACTCTGATTGATTATGTTTGCTCAAAGTGTATTCTGACTTCCTTGTCCTTCCCCCACCCCCAATCAATAAAGGCACTGAGTTACTGTATTACTGTGGAGTGGGGGCAGAAAACCCAGAAGTATTACCAGTGAGGCAATGGAACCCCAAGGTTCACAGAGTCTGCAGCCCTGGGCTGCACAGAGCCCTAACAGAAATCAGTGCCCGGGTGGTGGCTGCATGAACCCAGGAAGTGGGACAACCGGCTGCAGGCACCCCATGGGAGACTCCTGAAGTGAGGTTTTTGGGACTAGCAGAGTGAGAAGGGTAGCTTTGCATAGTAGCACCATCTACTGTGCCACCACATGTGTTGGTAGATGTGGGATCCCTCAGAGTGCTGTCTGGAAGGCATATCCTGGGGAAGCATAGTCACTGAAAACCTTTGAGCAAATGAGTCTTTGATTTGGCATTGAGTCAGGGTTTAGCCAAAATGACCAAAAATTGTGTCAATATGACTGTGGAGAAATTGGTGGAGAAAGACTAAGATGGGCCTCCCAGTCCCAGCAGGGCAAAAGAAAAAGGACCTGATTAAGTCCCTGCAGGACAATGATCGAGCCAAGGGACCATCTGCTCCAGTTCTGGGAGAGAGTGGAGCCAAAGAAGTCCCTTCCAGTGGGCTTCAGGGAGGAAGCCCCATGAAGCTAGAACTGCTCAAGGAGTGGACTGGCCTCCAGGCCCTAGAACTGAAAGGTAAGCAACGCAAGTTAGCATTGGACTTGTAAATCAAGCAATGTGAGTGCAAGTTTGAGGCTGAGCAACAGGAGGCATAGCACAAGCATGAACTCAGGAATTGTTGCTGAGTAATTTTGAAAAACAAGTGCTCCGATGGAAATTGGAAAAATAGGAGTTCCTGAGATACATTGCTGGACTGGTAACAAGTGACATGGTTGCTATGCTGGACAGCCTGCCCACTGGGTCTAAGAATAACTATGATGCCTTTAAAGAGGCTTTGCATAAGAGGTATAGGTTGGGGCCAGATCATTTCAGGAAGAAGTTCTGCGAAGCTGCCCCACAGCAGGGAAAGTCTATGATCAAGTTTGTGGCCCAATTGTGGGAATCATTCCAAAAATGGGTAGAGGGAGCCAAAGCTGGCACCAGAGAGAAGGTGCTAGACCAATTTGATTTTAGATGCCTGTGGCAGGGAACCCTAACCCTGTCATGAGGAAAAAGGTGTGCCCCTATATGGCCAGAACCTTCTGGGCGCAGAGGGCTGGTGAGGAAGGGGTTAACTGCTGAACTGGGAGAGGGTCAGCTGACCAGAAGAGGCAGGCCTATAAAAACCCTGGGTTGAATGACAGTAAGGGGGCTAGCAGCCAAGGGGGGAAGGAGTGCATCTCAGAGCTCCTGGGAGAGGCTTGGTGAGAAATCCAAAGCCAGGAAGAGACGAGCTATAGAAGCCCTGAAGAGACAACAGCCGCACTGCAAGGATGAGCTGATGGTGGTGAACTGAAATATGAACCCTGGAACTGTAAGCTGACATACCGCTTTCATTACTCACCTTGTTGGGTGGCAGATATTGCTCATGAACGGGACTGTTTATTTGTGTTCTTTGGGTTATGGAATGAAACTGGAGGTTTGGGTGAGGCTGTTAGGGGATGGAGGAGTCCTCATTTTTGGAACCCACTCCAGAGTGAGATCCCCAGTGCCAGTGAGGGCACAGCTTTTTTGGGGGCACAGACCCTGGTGCCAGTGAGGCACAGAGCTGCGGAGAGCCCTAGTGCCAGTAAGGGCACAATTTTGGGATGATCTTAAAAAGGCCAGGGAGGCCTGGAGCACCTGGGGGGTGCAAGTATATATTTTTATTATTATTTGGACAGGTGAGGTCACATCCAGGTTTTGAACTTGTGACCCCCTCACTGTGGGGCTGGCACATGTGCCTCAGGGCTGGGGAGTGCTGTGCTTCAGAAAGGAGCAGAAAAGGGGGCCAAGAGTGTCCAGGCACTAGAAGGAAGAGCTAGAGTCTCAGAGTCGAACCCTGTTTGGTGGGTTTGGATGGAGAAGCCTAGCTAGAGAAAAAAGGGGTCAGACCATCCTAGGAGAGACCCCAGCATACCCAATATAAATCAGCAGTCTCCCCCTCGCATACTAATTTCCATCAAGATGTGGCAGGTGAGATTAGGGCGGGACAGCAGAGTTCCAAGAGGACTCCAAGGGCATCCCACGTAAGGTGCAGATGACCTGGAAGATGGTGCTGGGGAGGGCGACCTGTTACAATGCCCTCAGGAGATTAAACACCTAGTCAAGGATAAGGAGCCCAAATCAGCCAGTAAGGCTGCTGACTTTGCTGATCAGCTGTTGCTAAACATCAGGAGGGGCTGGACAGAAGGCTTCCCCACTTTGGGAAGGACCAGAAATTATTCCAAAAAGCAGGGAAGGGAGGGCCAGTCCTGAAATGGGAGTTTGCTGCCCCCCCCCCCCCCCGGCCTCACGCGACTAGCGCGGGGGCTCTCCCACTTGCTTTCTTTTTGGTTCAGGCTGGTCAACCAGGTGACCCGGCTGGATAAGTTCTTGAGGGGAGGAGGGAGCTGTCTCTTCTTCCAGTGAGCATTTTGAAAAGCTACAGTAAGGTGCTTCCAGGTGGTTGCCTGGATGATTTTCTGTAAGTAAAGACATGAAAATTAGCCAGGAGTTAGGATTCATGTCTAGACCAGGCACGTTTTAAAAGAATTAATATGTTCAAGACTGTCTAAGACTCTGATTGATTATGTTTGCTCAAAGTGTATTCTGACTTCCTTGTCCTTCCCCCACCCCCAATCAATAAAGGCACTGAGTTACTGTATTACTGTGGAGTGGGGGCAGAAAACCCAGAAGTATTACCAGTGAGGCAATGGAACCCCAAGGTTCACAGAGTCTGCAGCCCTGGGCTGCACAGAGCCCTAACAGAAATCAGTGCCCGGGTGGTGGCTGCATGAACCCAGGAAGTGGGACAACCGGCTGCAGGCACCCCATGGGAGACTCCTGAAGTGAGGTTTTTGGGACTAGCAGAGTGAGAAGGGTAGCTTTGCATAGTAGCACCATCTACTGTGCCACCACATGTGTTGGTAGATGTGGGATCCCTCAGAGTGCTGTCTGGAAGGCATATCCTGGGGAAGCATAGTCACTGAAAACCTTTGAGCAAATGAGTCTTTGATTTGGCATTGAGTCAGGGTTTAGCCAAAATGACCAAAAATTGTGTCAATATGACTGTGGAGAAATTGGTGGAGAAAGACTAAGATGGGCCTCCCAGTCCCAGCAGGGCAAAAGAAAAAGGACCTGATTAAGTCCCTGCAGGACAATGATCGAGCCAAGGGACCATCTGCTCCAGTTCTGGGAGAGAGTGGAGCCAAAGAAGTCCCTTCCAGTGGGCTTCAGGGAGGAAGCCCCATGAAGCTAGAACTGCTCAAGGAGTGGACTGGCCTCCAGGCCCTAGAACTGAAAGGTAAGCAACGCAAGTTAGCATTGGACTTGTAAATCAAGCAATGTGAGTGCAAGTTTGAGGCTGAGCAACAGGAGGCATAGCACAAGCATGAACTCAGGAATTGTTGCTGAGTAATTTTGAAAAACAAGTGCTCCGATGGAAATTGGAAAAATAGGAGTTCCTGAGATACATTGCTGGACTGGTAACAAGTGACATGGTTGCTATGCTGGACAGCCTGCCCACTGGGTCTAAGAATAACTATGATGCCTTTAAAGAGGCTTTGCATAAGAGGTATAGGTTGGGGCCAGATCATTTCAGGAAGAAGTTCTGCGAAGCTGCCCCACAGCAGGGAAAGTCTATGATCAAGTTTGTGGCCCAATTGTGGGAATCATTCCAAAAATGGGTAGAGGGAGCCAAAGCTGGCACCAGAGAGAAGGTGCTAGACCAATTTGATTTTAGATGCCTGTGGCAGGGAACCCTAACCCTGTCATGAGGAAAAAGGTGTGCCCCTATAAGGCCAGAACCTTCTGGGCGCAGAGGGCTGGTGAGGAAGGGGTTAACTGCTGAACTGGGAGAGGGTCAGCTGACCAGAAGAGGCAGGCCTATAAAAACCCTGGGTTGAATGACAGTAAGGGGGCTAGCAGCCAAGGGGGGAAGGAGTGCATCTCAGAGCTCCTGGGAGAGGCTTGGTGAGAAATCCAAAGCCAGGAAGAGACGAGCTATAGAAGCCCTGAAGAGACAACAGCCGCACTGCAAGGATGAGCTGATGGTGGTGAACTGAAATATGAACCCTGGAACTGTAAGCTGACATACCGCTTTCATTACTCACCTTGTTGGGTGGCAGATATTGCTCATGAACGGGACTGTTTATTTGTGTTCTTTGGGTTATGGAATGAAACTGGAGGTTTGGGTGAGGCTGTTAGGGGATGGAGGAGTCCTCATTTTTGGAACCCACTCCAGAGTGAGATCCCCAGTGCCAGTGAGGGCACAGCTTTTTTGGGGGCACAGACCCTGGTGCCAGTGAGGCACAGAGCTGCGGAGAGCCCTAGTGCCAGTAAGGGCACAATTTTGGGATGATCTTAAAAAGGCCAGGGAGGCCTGGAGCACCTGGGGGGTGCAAGTATATATTTTTATTATTATTTGGACAGGTGAGGTCACATCCAGGTTTTGAACTTGTGACCCCCTCACTGTGGGGCTGGCACATGTGCCTCAGGGCTGGGGAGTGCTGTGCTTCAGAAAGGAGCAGAAAAGGGGGCCAAGAGTGTCCAGGCACTAGAAGGAAGAGCTAGAGTCTCAGAGTCGAACCCTGTTTGGTGGGTTTGGATGGAGAAGCCTAGCTAGAGAAAAAAGGGGTCAGACCATCCTAGGAGAGACCCCAGCATACCCAATATAAATCAGCAGTCTCCCCCTCGCATACTAATTTCCATCAAGATGTGGCAGGTGAGATTAGGGCGGGACAGCAGAGTTCCAAGAGGACTCCAAGGGCATCCCACGTAAGGTGCAGATGACCTGGAAGATGGTGCTGGGGAGGGCGACCTGTTACAATGCCCTCAGGAGATTAAACACCTAGTCAAGGATAAGGAGCCCAAATCAGCCAGTAAGGCTGCTGACTTTGCTGATCAGCTGTTGCTAAACATCAGGAGGGGCTGGACAGAAGGCTTCCCCACTTTGGGAAGGACCAGAAATTATTCCAAAAAGCAGGGAAGGGAGGGCCAGTCCTGAAATGGGAGTTTGCTGCCCCCACCCCCCCCCCCCGAGCCCCGCGACCGGGGG